>NC_057802.1:4028872-4208391 GCF_018294505.1 Triticum aestivum | reverse complement strand
CCCCTCGCCGGCGGTGAACCCCGCGAGAGGATAAGGGCGCCAGCGGCCCCGCTCCCTCGGGCCTCTCTCCCACTCACACCGCTCTCCCTCTCGGCCCCCGCGCCTTCCTCTTCTCTCCCCCGGATCCGCGTCGCTCCCCTCTTCCCCACGCCCGACGCCCTCGCCGCCGTTCCCGTCGTTCACGCGGCCACCGTGCCCCACTCGCCACCTCGCCGTGCCGTACGACGTCGCCGCCCTCGACTACATCCCCTCCGCCTCTCCGCCGAAGCTCGGAGCCACTGCATCGGCCTCCCCGAGCTCGCCTTCATCTTCGGACGCCGGCGACCCCCTTCTTCCCCGGCGACGACCTGCTGCTCCTAAGCACCCACGGGCCTTTCTTGCGCCGCGCGGTGAGCTCCTCTACCTCCTCCCCCTCTCCGCTAGCTCGCTCGCGCTCCGTAGCTGCTTCCCCGCGCGCGCCCGAACGCCACGCCGCGGAGCACGCCGCCGGCGTGTCTCCGGTGACCAAATGGTCACGGGCGTTGGCCCGCTAGCCCGACCACACCGTGCCGCACCCACCTAGCTAGCTAGTTCGGCCGTTCGCGCGCTCTAGCGTAGCTTCCGTCGGGCACCCGTAGCACCTCGCCGCCGGCGAGCTTGTAGCGGTCGCCCCCGGCCGTTCCAGCCCCTCCGACCACCGCCGTTGGACGCGCGACGTCGAGCCGCGTCGAACGCGCCCAGCCACGCCCCCGGAGACCCCCTGTACGTGAAACCCGCGCCCCTCCCGAGCCGCGCCGCCGTGCGTTTGGTCGCCGGCGATACTCCGGCGCCGGCCGCCGACGTGGCACACCTGGGGCCACCCCTGGGTCACTGCCAGTGGCCCCCACGGGCCCAGTTGACTGGGTTGACCCAGTCAACTGCTGACTGGGCAGGCCCAGTCACTGACATGCGGGCCCCGCCGCAAAAATTAAAAAAGAAAAGAAAAAGAAAATGTTTTATAAACAAAAATAATTAGTTTAATTAATCTCTCACTGACAGGTGGGCCCAGTAGCTAATTAACTAAAGATTAATTAGTTTAATCCTCTGTTAACCCACTGTCTATGACAGGTGGGTCCCCCTTGTCAGTTTGACCAGTCAACCCGGACTGTTGACCGCTGACGTCACTCCTACGTCATGCTGACGTCATATCCCTTTTTCTGTTAATTAAATAATTCCAGAAATTCAAATAAACTTTGAAAATTCATATCTTTTAAACCGTAACTCGGATGAAAATGTTTTCTATATGAAAGTTGCTCAGAACGACGAGACGAATCCGGCTACGCAGTCCGTTCATCCACCGCACCTCCCTAACCTATCGAACTAGCAACTTTCCCCCTCCGATCCGTCTGTCCGAAAACGCGAAACATCGGGCATACCTCCCGGATGTTCCCCCCCTTCACCGGTACCACCTACCGTCGCGTTAGGGCACCCCTAGCACCGCTCATTGTCATGTCACGCATCGTCATGCTTATGTTTGCATTGTATTTACTGTTTCTTCCCCCTCTTCTCTCCGGTAGACTACGAGACCGACACTGCTGCTGCCCAGTTCGACTACGGAGTCGACGACCCCTCCTACTTGCCAGAGCAATCAGGCAAGCCCCCCCTTTGATCACCAGATATCGCCTACTCTAATCTCTACTGCTTGCATTAGAGTAGTGTAGCATGTTACTGCTTTTCGATATCCTATTCTGATGCATAGCCTATCCTTGCTACTACTGTTGATACCTTTACCTGCAATCCTACATGCTTAGTCTAGGATGCTAGATTTCCATCAGTGGCCCTACATTCTTGTCCGTCTGCTGTGCTATACTATCGGGCCGTGATCACCTGGCGGTGATCACGGGCATATACTTTTATACTATATACATGACACATGTGATGACTAAAGTCGGGTCGGCTCGTAGGAGTACCCGCAAGTGGATCTTTGTGGCGGAGCGACGGGGCAGGTTGAGACCGCCTAGGTGAGAGGTGGGCCTGGCCCTGGTCGGTGTTCGCGGATACTTAACACGCTTAACGAGATCTTGGTATTTGATCTGAGTCTGGCCATTTGGTCTATACGCACTAACCATCTACGTGGGAGTAGTTATGGGTATCCCGACGTCGTGGTATCAGCCGAAGCTCTTTTGACGTCAGCGACTGAGTGGCGCGCGCCGTGTTGGACCGCTTTGACGTAACCGCCGTGATCGTGTGGGTTGCTAGGTCTGCTCGCGGCCGCGTTCGCAACGTGCAGGTGTGCATAGGGCGATGGGCCCAGACCCCTGCGCGCATAGGTTTAGACCGGCGTGCTGGCCTCTCTGTTGAGCCTAGGTGGGGCTGCGACATGTTGATCTTACGAGGCCGGGCATGACCCAGAAAAGTGTGTCCGGCCAAATGGGATCGAGCGTGTTGGGTTATGTGGTGCACCCCTGCAGGGAAGTTTATCTATTCGAATAGCCGTGTCCCTCGGTAAAAGGACGACCCGGAGTTGTACCTTGAGCTTATGACAACTAGAACTGGATACTGAATAAAATACACCCTTCCAAGTGCCAGATACATCCCGGTGATCGCTCTCTAACAGGGCGACGAGGAGGGGATTGCCGAGTAGGATTATGCTATGCGATGCTACTTGGAGGACTTCAATCTACTCTCTTCTACATGCTGCAAGATGGAGATGTCCAGAAGCGTAGTCTTCGACAGGGCTAGCTATCCCCCTCTTATTCCGGCATTCTGCAGTTCAGTCCACTGATATGCCTCTTTACACATATACCAGTGCATATGTAGTGTAGCTCCTTGCTTGCGAGTACTTTGGATGAGTACTCACGGTTGCTTTTCTCCCTCTTTTCCCCTTTCTATACCGGATTGTCGCAACCAGATGCTGGAGTTCAGGAGCCAGACGCCACCGCCGACGACGACACCTACGACACTGGAGGTGCCTACTACTACGTGCAGGCCGCTGACGACGACCAGGAGTAGTTAGGAGGTCCCAGGCAGGAGGCCTTGCCTTTTCGATCGTTGCTACTTTGTGCTAGCCTTCTTAAGGCAAACTTGTTTAACTTATGTCTGTACTCAGATATTGTTGCTTCCGCTGACTCGTCTATGATCGAGCACTTGTATTCGAGCCCTCGAGGCCCCTGGCTTGTATTATGATGCTTGTATGACTTATTTATGTTGTAGAGTTGTGTTGTGATATCTCCCCGTGAGTCCCTGATCGTGATCGTACACATTTGCGTGCATGATTAGTGTACGGTCAAATTGGGGGCGTCACATATGGCCAAAAGGATGTGATGAATGATAAATGTGATGTATGAGATTGATCATGTTCTTGTAATAGGAATCACGACTTGCATGTCGATGAGTATGACAACCGGCAGGAACCATAGGAGTTGTCTTTATTTTTGTATGACCTACGTGTCATTGAATAACGCCATGTAAATTACTTTACTTTATTGCTAAGCGTGTTAGCCATAGAAGTAGAAGTAATCGTTGGCGTGACAACTTCATGAAGACACAATGATGGAGATCATGATGATGGAGATCATGGTGTCATGCCGGTGACAACGATGATCATGGTGCCCCAAAGATGGAGATCAAAGGAGCAAAATGATATTGGCCATATCAGGTCACTATTTGATTGCATGTGATGTTTATCATGTTTTGCATCTTATTTGCTTAGAACGACGGTAGTAAGTAAGATGATCCCTCGCTAAAATTTCAAGAGACGTGTTCCCCCTAACTGTGCACCGTTGTGAAGGTTCGTTGTTTCCAAGCACCACGTGATGATCGGGTGTGATAGATTCTAACGTTCGAATACAACGGGTGTTGACGAGCCTAGCATGTACAGACATGGCCTTGGAACACATGCAAAACACTTAGGTTGACTTGACGAGCCTAGCATGTACAGACATGGCCTCGGAACACAAGAGACCGAAAGGTCGAACATGAGTCGTATAGTAGATACGATCAACATGGAGATGTTCACCGATGATGACTAGTCCGTCTCACGTGATGATCGGACACGGCCTAGTTTGACTCGGATCATGTATCACTTAGATGACTAGAGGGATGTCTATCTGAGTGGGAGTTCAATAATCAGATGAACTTCATTATCATGAACATAGTCAAAAGGTCTTTGCGAATTATGTCATACGTTTTAGTTCTACTGTTTAAGATATGTTCCTAGAGAAAATTTAGTTGAAAGTTGGTAGTAGCAATTATGCGGACTAGGTCCGTAAACTGAGGATTGTCCTCATTACTGCACAGAAGGCTTATGTCCTTAATGCACCGCTCGGTGTGCTGAACCTCAGCGTCGTCTGTAGATGTTGCGGAACATCTGACATACACGTTTTGATGACTACGTGATAGTTCAGTGCGTAATGCTAACGGTTTAGAATTGTGGCACCAAAGACGTTTTTTGAAACGTCGCAGAACATGTGAGATGTTCCGAAGACTGAAATTGGGATTTCAGACTAGTGCCCACGTCAAGAGGTATGAGACCTCTGACAAGTTTCTTAAGCCTGCAAACTAAGGGAGAAAAGCTCAATCGTTGAGCATGTGCTCAGATTGTCTGAGTGCCACAATCGCTTGAATCGAGTGGGAGTTAATCTCCCAAATGAGATAGTGATAGTTCTCCATAGTCACTGCCACCAAGCTAGTAGAGCTTCGTGATGAACTATAACATATCAGGGATAGTTATGATGATCCTTGAGCTATTCGCGATGTTTGACACCGCGAGAGTAGAAATCAAGAAGGAGCATCAATTTTTGATGGTTAGTAAAACCACTAGTTTAAGAAGGGCAAGGGCAAAAGGGATACTTCATGAAACAGCAAGTCGTTTGCTGCTCTAGTGAAGAATCCCAAGGTTGAACCCAAACCCAAGACTAAGTGCTTCTGTAATGAGAGGAACGGTCACTGAAGCAGTACTACCCTAGATATTTGGTAGATGAGAAGGCAGGCAAGGTCGACAGAAGTATATTGGATATACGTTATATGAATGTGTACTTTACTAGTACTCCTAGCAGCACCAGGGTATTAGATACCGGTTCGGTTGCTAAGTGTTAGTAACCCGAAATAAAAGCTGCGGAATAAACGGAGACTAGCTAAAGGTGAGATGACGATATGTGTTGGAAGTGTTTCCAAGGTTGATGTGATCCAGCATCGCATGCTCCCTCTACCATAGAGATTTGGTGTTTGCGTTGAACATGATTGGATTATGTTTACCGCAAAACGGTTATTCATTTAAGGAGAATAATGGTTACTCTGTTTATTTGAATAATACCTTCAATGGTCTTGCACCTAAAATGAATCTCGATCGTAGTGATACACATGTTCATGCCAAAAAGATATAAGATAGTAATGATAGTACCACATACTTGTGGCACTGCCACTTGAGTCATATTGGTGTAGAACGCATGAAGAAGCTCCATGTAGATGGATCTTTGGACTCACTCATTTTTGAAAAGATTGAGACATGCGAACCATGTCTATTGGTATATATGCATGAAGAAACTCCATACAGATGGATCGTTTGGACTCACTTGATTATGAATCACTTGAGACATGCAAATCATACCACATGGGCAAAATGACTGAAAGTCCTCGTTTTCAGTGAGATGGAACAAGAGAGCAACTTATTGGAAGTAATACATTTTGATGTACGCAGTCCAATGAGTGCTGAGGCATGCAGTGGATATCGTTATGTTCTTACTTCACAGATGATTTGAGTAGATGCTGAGTGTATTTACTTGATGAAACACTAGTCTAAATTATTGAAAGGTTCAAGTAATTTCAGAGTGAAGTTGAAGATCGTCGTGACAAGAGGATAAAATGTCTGTGATATGATCATAGAGATGAGTATCTGAGATACGAGTTTGGCACACAATTGAGACATTGTGGAAAGTGTTTCACAATTAATACCGCCTGGAACACCATAGTATGATGGTGTGTCCGAACATCATAACTGCACCCTATTGGATATGGTGCATACCATGATGTTTCTTGTCAAATTACCACTATCATTTATGGGTTAGGCATTAGAGACAACCGCATTCACTTTAAAAGGGGCACCACGCAATTCCGTTGAGACGACACCGTTTATAGAAACCTAAGTTGTCGTTTCTTAAAAGTTTGGGGCTGCGATGCTTATGTGAAAAAGTTTCAGGCTGATAAGCTCAAACCCAAAGCGGATAAATGCATCTTCATAGAATACACAAAAACAGTTGGGTATACCTCCTATTTCAGATCTGGAAGCAAAAGTAATTGCTTCTAGAGACAGGTCCTTTCTTGAGGAAAAGTTTCTCTCGAAAGAATTGAGTGGGAGGATGGTGGAAACTTGATAAGGTTATTGAACCGTCACTTCAACTAGTGTGTAGCAGGGCACAGGAAGTTGTTCCTGTGGCACCTACACCAATTGAAGTGGAAGCTTATGATGGTGATCATAAAACTTCGGATCAAGTCACTACCAAACCTCGTAGGACGACGAGGATGCGTAATACTTCAGAGTAGTACGTGATCCTGTCTTGGAAGTCATGTTGCTAGACAACTATGAACCTACGAGCTATGGAGAAGTGATGGTGGGCCCATATTCCGACGAATGGCTCGAGGCCATGAAATCCGAGATAATCCATGTATCAGAACAAAGCATGGACTTTGGTGAATTTGCCCGATGATCGGCAAGCCATTGAGATAAATGGATCTTTAAGAAGAAGACGGACATGGACGGTAATGTTACCGTCTATGAAGCTCGACTTGTGGCAAAGAGTATTTTCACAAGTTCAAGGAGTTGACTACGATGAGTTTTTCTCATCCGTAGCGATGCTTAGGTCCGTCGGAATCATGTTAGCATTAGCTACATTTATGAAATCTGGCAGATGGATGTCAAAACAAGTTTCCTTACCAGTTTTCGTAAGGAAAGGTTGTATGTGATACAATCAGAAAGGTTTTGTCGATCCTAAGGATGCTAAAAGGTATGCTAGCTCCAGCGATCCTTCCATGGATTAGAGCAAGCATCTCGGAGTCAGAATATATGCTTTGATGGAGTGATCAAAGTTTTTGGGTTTATACAAAGTTTGTTAGAAACTTGTATTTACAATAAACTGAGTGGGAGCGCTACAACATTTCTGATAAGTATATGTGAATGACATATTGTTGATCCGAAATGATGTAAAATTTTTGGAAAGCATAAAGGGTTGTTTGAAAGGAGTTTTTCAAAGGAAGACCTGGATAAAGCTGCTTACATATTGGGCATCAAGATCCATAGAGATAGATCAAGACGCTTGATGATACTTTCAAAAGACAGCACACCTTGACATGTTTTTTGAAAGAGTTCAAAATAGATCAGCAAAGAAGGAGTTCTTGGCTGTGTTACAAGGTTTGAGTATTGAGTGAGACTCAAGACCTGACCACAGCGGAAGATAGAGAAAGGACGAAGGTCGTCCCCTATGCTTTAGACATAGGCTCTATAGTATGCTATGCTGTGTACCGCACATGTAGTGTGCCTTGCCATGAGTTGGTCAAGAGGGTACAATGGTGATCCGGGAAAGGATCTCATGACAGCGGTCGAACTTATCCTTAGTACCTAGTGGATTAAGGAATTTTCTCGATTATGGAGGTGGAAAGGAGTTCGTCATAAAGGGTTACGTCGATGCGAACTTTGACACTAATCCGGATGACTCTGAGTAGTAAACCGGATTCGTATAGTAGAGCAATTATTTGAAATGGCTCCAAATAGCGCGTGGTAGCATCCACAAAGATGACATAGATATTCGTAAAGCACACGGTTCTGAAAGGTTCAGACCCGTTGACTAATAACCTCTCTCACAAGCATAACATGACCAAACCAGAACACATTGAGTGATAATCACATAGTGATGTGAACTAGATTGTTGACTCTAGTAAACTCTTTAGATGTTGGTCACATGGTGATGTGACCAGTGAGTGTTAATCACATGGTGATGTGAACTAGATTATTGACTCTAGTGCAAGTGGGAGACTGTTGGAAATATGCCCTAGAGGCAATAATAAATGGTTATTATTATATTTCTTTGTTCATGGTAATTGTCTATTAGTCATGCTATAATTGTATTGTCCGGAAATCGTAATACATGTGTGAATACATAGACCACAACCTGTCCCTAGTAAGCCTCTAGTTGACTAGCTCGTTGATCAACAGATAGTCATGGTTTCCTGACTATGGACATTGGATGTCATTGATAACGGGATCACATCATTAGGAGAATGATGTGATGGACAAGACCCAATCCTAAGCATAGCATAAAAGATCGTGTAGTTTCGTTTGCTAGAGCTTTTCCAATGTCAAGTATCTTTTCCTTAGACCATGAGATCGTGCAACTCCCGGATACCGTAGGAGTGCTATGGGTGTGCCAAACGTCACAACGTAACTGGGTGACTATAAAGGTGCACTACGGGTATCTCCGAAAGTGTCTGTTGGGTTGGCACGGATCGAGACTGGGATTTGTCACTCCGTGTGACGGAGAGGTATCTCTGGGCCCACTCGGTAATGCATCATCATAATGAGCTCAATGTGACTAAGCGTTAGTCACGGGATCATGCATTGCGGTACGAGTAAAGAGACTTGCCAGTAACGAGATTGAACAAGGTATTGGGATACCGACGATCGAATCTCGGGCAAGTAACATACCGTTTGACAAAGGGAATTGCATACGGATTGATTGAATCCTCGACACCGTGGTTCATCCGATGAGATCATCGTGGAACATGTGGGAGCCAACATTGGTATCCAGATCCCGCTGTTGGTTATTGACCGGAGAGGCATCTCGGTCTGCATGTCTCCCGAACCCGTAGGGTCTACACACTTAAGGTCCGGTGACGCTAGGGTTGTAGAGATATATGTATGCGGAAACCCGAAAGTTGTTCGGAGTCCCAGATGAGATCCCGGACGTCACGAGAGGTTCCGGAATGGTCCGGAGGTGAAGAATTATATATAGGAAGTCCAGTTTCGGCCACCGGGAAAGTTTCGGAGGTTACTGGTATTGTACCGGGACCACCGGAAGGGTCCTGGAGGTCCACCGGGTGGGGCCACCTATCCCGGAGGGCCCCGTGGGCTGAAAGTGGAAGGGAACCAGCCCTTAGTGGGCTGGGGCCCCCCCCTTGGGCCTCCCCCATGCGCCTAGGGTTGGGAACCCTGGGGGGGGAGCTTCCCCCTTGCCTTGGGGGGCAAGGCACCCCTTCCCCCCCACTTGGCCGCCGCCCCCCTTGGAGATCTGATCTCCCAAGGGCTGGCGCCCCCCCCCAGGGGTCCTATAAATAGTGGGGGGGAGGGAGGGCAGCAACACACAGCCTTGGGCGCCTCCCTCCTCCCCTGCAACACCTCTCTCTCTCTCGCAGAAGCTTGGCGAAGCCCTGCCGGAGACCCGCTACATCCACCACCACGCCGTCGTGCTGTTGGATCTCCATCAACCTCTCCTTCCCCCTTGCTGGATCAAGAAGGAGGAGACGTCGCTGCACCGTACGTGTGTTTAACGCGGAGGTGCCGTCCGTTCGGCACTCGGTCATCGGTGATTTGGATCACGGCGAGTACGACTCCGTCATCCACGTTCATTGGAACGCTTCCGCTCGCGATCTACAAGGGTATGTAGATGCACTCCTTTCCCCTCGTTGCTAGTAGACTCCATAGATGCATCTTGGTGAGCGTAGGAAAATTTTAAATTATGCTACGATTCCCAACAGAAGATTCCGAAGTTACTCTACGATGTTCTCTCGAGTCTTTGTGACATCGCATTTGCGATTTCCTTCCACTGTCAACCCCTATGAAAACTGCATACACTTGCCATTCGTACAATCATTCCCCGTTGATCTTGTTATTACAAGCTGCCCCGAAATACTCTCTGTTGTCCCGAGAATCATTTGAGCTTACTGCCTTGCAGTTCTTTACCACATGAATACCCCTACGGATAATTGCTCACACCTATCGAGTATCCGTTCATCCACAGTTGATTCCTGTATTTCACAAAAGTCTTCAAAATAGTATTTGAACTTCCGAAAATCCTGAGTAGCCTATTGCTCTTGAAATTCTTACTTGCTTGCATTATGGTTAATCCCATAAGTCTACAATCTTATTGGCATCTCTTGTCATTATCATTTTGAGTCCATTGATTCAATTTGTTGCGAATGCTCGCAATCCTCAATCAGATCCTAGAATTCATCCTTCAGGCTCAGATGTCATATTAAACATGAGTTGGTTCTCGAACAATCAAATTGCCGTCGATTGTACCCCTAAGGCTATTCAACTTATCCATCCTTAATCAGAGTGTTTGCTTGTGATCCCTTGATTTGGAAATCATAATTCCTTTGCAATTGAGCTCTGAGTTAGTCAGTTGTTTCTATAATTCAATGTCTTTGCATTGTTTCTTGCTCTGGTTTTGTGCCGATACTCACCTCAGATCCTTCATGGACCACCAGATCCTTTGTTGGATTTTATCCGACAATGTCCTTCATATTCAATAACCTTGTGAGCCTTTCCACGGATATATAATGCCTTTGGTAAATTGTATCCTCTGCTTTTTCAACCATGCTCTACTTTCGAGCCTGTGTTTATTACTCCTGAAGGTTGTGTTATATGTCCCTACAATACCCCGATGGGTTGAACCTATGCCTTCCTTAATATGTGTGAACTTGAAAGTTTGCATGAGTCATACTCTTCTGCTATTTTGCCAGATAAAATTTCAACACTACAACTTCTTTGAAAATGAGAAGTGAATGGAAGGTTATACATTGAAGAAGTGGGAGTCGACCTTGAACTTTGTGTTCATGCCCATGGACACGATGTAGATCCTACCGTAGAAGCTTCTTGTAATATTAACTGTTTCGTTGATATAATATCATCTGGTATCTATGAATTGATCCTTTGCAATCGTGGTTCCGACCATATTTTCTCCTTGAATTCCATTTCTCAAGCAAGTGAAAACACTTGTCTTCTCCAGATCAATACATCTTCGCAACCTCTACGTCGATCTTCCTTCGAGTAATACCCTCCAGTACCTCGAGAATACCAAAAAATTGTGTTGCTTCCTATGAGTCTTCATCTAGTATTACTTCTCACCGATTTCAGAATTCCCCTGGGTTCTGAGTTATTTCACTCGAGAACACCGATAAGTGAATCGATTCCACACTTCGATTCAATAACTCTAAGTAATTTTCGTTGCTTATGAATTTAATAATCCTTCAAGCCATTCCTAGCCTGATCGGCTATATCCTTATCGTGTAACTTTTTAACTGTGCTACCTGGTCCTTAATCACGGAGCACAACCTTCGACGGAGAGCTAATGTTACGTCGATCTTCCTCGTCATATCATTCATCCTTGAATGGCAAACTTGATTTCGAGTTTGTGTCGTAACCAGGGTTCCAATAACCTTTCGCTTCATCATTCCTTTGACTTGATGTCATCGCCGATCGATTGCATCTTCATGGAATCTCTCGACAAATGTGTCGTGATCATCATGAGCATTCTGAGTCCTTCCAGAATATCAATTGAATTCATGATGAGAAAGACCATCCTTTCCCTCGATGATTTGTGTTATCATCGGCCACTTTACTGCCTTCCCTCCAACACAAACTTGTTCGTGTTTTGTGTTATACCTTGAGATCCTTGCTATCCAGCATTTGTTCCTATTTACTTTGGAGTATTACCATCTTTTGTATCAAGAATGTCGTGAGAATTTCACCACCTCTTTAGAATTCTTGATATAGTAATACATCTTGCCGTCTACATTCAGTTCTTGGTCCCCATGTTGATTTTAACCGAAGTACCCACAAATGAACTCTGATGTGTAAAATTCAAAACTTCCAGCAACCCTATTGATTGTAAGTTAATGAAAGGTAGTGCATTCCTTGTGTATTGGTTATCGAATCACCATTCTAACATTGATCATGCTACCTAAGCCCATATTTGGGTGCACCTTTCAACCAATGTTTAATTGTGTATGTTATTCTTGAGCATACATCATTAAGTCATTCGATCTAGCTAATGTTATCTCCTTGTTCACATAGTTGTGGAAATCCATCTTTTGGAAATCCCAATGGATTGTCGCTGAGTCAATCAGTCACCTCCTCACCTCTCCTTGATTTAATGATGAACCCTTGTTCGGAACTCGCTTCCATAGTTCATCTCCCGAGAATCTTCGATGTCGTTTCGACAATTTGTGTTGCACCTTTCTTCTCAGGCATCCTGAGTCTGAGTTATCCTGACACCAATCAGATCTGAATCTCGGTCAAATATGATGGTTGGAACATATTTCCAAGAGTTATAACATTGGTCTATTTATGACCCGGTAAGGTGATGTCATGCCTAACCCACCTGGCCGGAGGACCTATTGTTATAAGTTTCCCTTTTTAGCAAGGTTAGCTATTCTTCCATGAGGAAATTGTAAGACTTACTCTATAAGTTGTTCCTGATGGATCCTTTGTGTATCCATACTGATCTTACCTAATGACCAGGTCAATGCTATCTCGAAGCATGTCTGTGGTACTCCGATCTTCAATAAAAACATTTGAAGCACAATGCTAGATTTTCGTTATCAATTATTCAAACACCGTTCTTTGGGTAATGCCATGAACTTCCTCTTCCCTAACCTAAATGGTTCTCTTCTAACCATTGTCCTTGGGAAGGATATACCCCTGAAATATGTGTTTAAACACATTTTCCTTTCCATTGTTCTGTTTACGCTGATAATCATATTTTCCTTTCCATTGGTTGGCTTTAACGTTTATGGTGATCATTACGATCTAAGCAGTATTAATTCCCTGCTTGTGCAAACACCTCAGTGTACAACTCTGTCAGTAAGACCCTGTTACTATTGTTGGTGACATTCCGGTAACCACCGATGGACGAGAACTTTGCCTATTGGTCCGCCTCGTTTCAACGAGCAGGAAAATGGTTCTCTTCGTCCCTCGCTCTTGGTACCGACGATGTTGCTGACATATAACTGACAGGCTACCCTCTGACATGCCTTGCTATCATGATCGTGCAAGATGTCACCGCCCTTCCTACTTTTAACCCACATGGTGGGCCCATAACCCACAGTTCCACAGGATCGAAACCTGACTCTCCTATACACCCTGTTGTCGAAGTTATTCCTCGAGCTTGACTTCGTATGTGATTCACGGGCCACCTGCCTAGTGATCTATTCTGGTACCAGACGCAATACTTTCCCATTTGCTCTAAACCCCTGTCACGTTTCGTATCAGGCAACGAATGATTGTCTATGCGCTTGAAACTTCTATTTTGCACCTTCTTACTTGCTCTCGATAATGTCTTAAATTTGAATTCGAGGGTTACCTCCCGCCACCCTCCCTGATGTTGTCTACTAGATAAGCAAACATTGTAGCGGCCCGTTTTTCCGTAATGCCCCCTTATCCTTTCGTAAGTACGATGGAGTTCCCGAAGAAAGGATGACGACGTCATCATGATGCATTGGAATAAAGAATTGAAGACATCAACCAAAGGATAACTTCTTCGAGAAGATCCGTTAGAATATCGTAACCAGAACTTTCCCCCTTACTCCCCTCTTAAATCTCGGGACGAGATTCCTTGTAGTGGAGGAGAACTGTGACGCCCGGATAATTAAGCTACAGTAATCCCACGTAAACGATGCCACGTCACCCCGTTTACTGTTGATAAACTCTCGATAGTTCAGAACCGAAACAAATTCAAAATTTAAATAAAAGCAAATAATAAAAGATTACAAATATTAAAACTAAAATGTTCGGAGTGAGCCAAATAGTCCATATTAAATATTGGTGAAGAAACCACACTTTTGTAAAGTATTTAATTGCACTATAGTAAGTAAAAACAGCAGCAAAACAATTATTTAAATGCTTTTAAATACTAAACAAATGTTAATCTAGTTTATATAATCACCAAACTTTTTGGAGTAGGTGGCCTATGTTATTATGCTAATTTAGGAGTAGGGGTTGTATTTTTGTAAAACTGTTTTGCTAACTAAAATAAATAAAACAGAAAAGAAAAAAAATAAAAATAGAAAACAAAACAAAAGTGTAAAAGCATAGGCCACTGTGCACTGGGCCAAGTGCACAGTGCCTGGCCCGAGCCTCGGCCCACTCCAGCTGGTCCGGCCCAGCCCCTCCCCGGGTCGCCTTCCCCCCTGTTCCCCCGACCAGGGTCGCAACAGGGGCGAGCCCCGCCGGACCGCCTCGACGGCGACTACCCGGAGAGGATAAGGCTGACCCCTTCCCTCGACGCCTCGGCCTCCTCCCCACCTACCTCCACCCACTCCCCTCTCCATCTCGGCCGCTCTCTCTCTCTCTCTGCTCCCCCCTCGCCCGAGCGAGATCGCCGCCGAAGCCTCGCCGTAGGCGTGGCCCCGACCACCGTTCGTCGAGCCGCCGAGTCCCCGAGCTCCCTCTACGTCGTCCTCGTCGACCCCGCACTACAGGACGAGCTGGAGTGCCCTGCCGCGGCCGGGTCAAGCTTTTCCCCAACCTCGGTCGCCGCCGCCCGCCGCGATTCATCCCGCCTCCCCTCTGCGCTCCCGTTCACTCGAGGGCCTCCGTGTGCCGCGCCGTAAGCCTCCGCCCCCTCCTCCTTCCTCTGGTTCCTCCTCATGCACCGTAGATGGCTCGCGGTGCTGCCGTCGCCATTGCCGCATGCGGCCTCGTCCACGAGCTCGTTGCGCTCACCCCGTCCATCTCCGAGCCAAGCCGTGGCCTCCGTCGAGTTGCCGGAGGTCCGTAGAGCCCGCTAGCGTAGTTTGTTAGCTAGAACGCAGCCCGTAGCGTGGTTTTCGGAGATGCCCGTATTCCGGCGCCGCCCGCGGTCATCGTTGAGCTCCACTCCGGCCACCCCCGCTCCTGGGATCACTCTAGATCGACGCGGGACGATCTACTTGTTCGAACGCCACCGAAAACGCGCGGAATGGTGCACTGTGCTGGAAATCCGAGCAACTCCGGCGAACTTCCGCCGCTGGAATGGTCGCCGGCGTGATTCCGGCGACGTCACCGACGTGGCACCCGCGTGGCACCGCCTGGGCCACTGACTGGTGGACCCAGGGCCCCCCTTGACTTGTTGACCGCGGTCAACGTGCTGACTGGGCGGCCCCCAGCCACTGACATGCGGGCCCCCCTCTGTTAATTAGTCTAACAAATGTTTCATAAATAAAAGTAATTAGATTAACTAATCACTCACTGACACCCGGGGCCCACACCCCTAATTAACCCTACTAGATTAGTTTAATCCACTGTTATACTAGCGGAGGCTGACATGCGGGTCCCATTGGACCCACATGTTAGGTTTGACCTGGTCAGCCGACCAGCTAGCTGCTGATGTCGTCCTCCCATCATGCTGACGTCATTTCTCTTTTTCTGTATAATTCTATTAAATCAAATAATTTTAGAAAATGTTTAAAACTTAGAAAAATCATATAAAATAAACCGTAGCTCGGATGAAAATGTTTTCTATATGAAAATTGCTCAGAAAAATCCAACGAATCCGAATACGCGGTCCGTTCATCTGTCACATGCCCCTAGCATAGCGAACCTACAACATTTCACCTTCGGCTCATCTGTCCGAAAACGTGAAACACGGGGATACTTTTCCGGATGTTTCCCCCTTTCGCCGGTATCACCTACTACCGCGTTAGGGCACACCTACCACCGCTCATTGTCATGTCATGCATTGTCATGCTTATGTTTGCATTGCATTTACTGTTTCTTCCCCCTCTTCTCTCCGGTAGACTACGAGACCGACGCTGCTGCTGCCCAGTTCGACTACAGAGTTGACGACCCCCTCCTTCTTGCCAGAGCAACCAGGCAAGCCCCCCCCCCCCTTGATCACCAGATATCGCCTATTCCTTCTCTATACTGCTTGCATTAGAGTAGTGTAGCCTGCCACTGCTTTCGGTTAATCCTATACTGATGCATAGCCTGTCATTGTTGCTACAGTTGTTACCCTTACCTGCTATCCTACTGCTTAGTATAGGATGCTAGTGTTCCATCAGTGGCCCTACACTCTTGTCCGTCTTCCATGCTATACTACTGGGCTGTGATCACTAGGGAGGTGATCACGGGTATATACTATATACTTTATATACATGACACATGTGGTGACTAAAGTCGGGTCGGCTCGTTGAGTACCCGCAAGTGATTCTGATGAGGGGGCTGAAAGGACAGGTGGCTCCATCCCGGTAGAGGTGGGCCTGGGTTCCTGACGGCCCCCGACTGTTACTTTGTGGCGGAGCGACAGGGCAGGTTGAGACCACCTAGGGGAGAGGTGGGCCTGGCCCTGGTCGGTGTTCGCGGATACTTAACACGCTTAACGAGATCTTGGTATTTGATCTGAGTCTGGCCATTTGGTCTATACGCACTAACCAACTACGCGGGAACAGTTATGGGCACTCGACGTCGTGGTATCAGCCGAAGCCTTCGTGACGTCAGCGACTGAGTGGCGCGCGCTGGATTGGACTGGAACGCCACTAGGCTAGGTCTGCTTCCGGCCGCGTTCGCAACATGCAGGTGTGCAATGGTGTGACGCCCCCGATTTGACCGTACACTAATCATGCACGCAAATGTGTACGATCACGATCAGGGACTCACGGGAAGATATCACAACACAACTCTAAAACATAAATAAGTCATACAAGCATTATAATACAAGCCAGGGGCCTCGAGGGCTCGAATACAAGTGCTCGATCATAGACGAGTCAGCGGAAGCAACAATATCTGAGTACAGACATAAGTTAAACAAGATTGCCTTAAGAAGGCTAGCACAAAAGTAGCAACGATCGAAAAGGCAAGGCCTCCTGCCTGGGACCTCCTAACTACTCCTGGTCGTCGTCAGCGGCCTGCACGTAGTAGTAGGCACCTCCAGTGTCGTAGGTGTCGTCGTCGACGGTGGCGTCTGGCTCCTGAACTCCAGCATCTGGTTGCGACAATCCGGTATAGAAAGGGGAAAAGAGGGAGAAAAGCAACCGTGAGTACTCATCCAAAGTACTCACAAGCAAGGAGTTATACTACAAATGCATGGGTATATGTGTAAGGGGGCATATCAGTGGACTGAACTGCAGAATGCCAGAATAAGAGGGGGATAGCTAGTCCTGTCGAAGACTACGCTTCTGGACATCTCCATCTTGCAGCATGTAGAAGAGAGTAGATTGAAGTCCTCCATGTAGCATCGCATAGCATAATCCTACCCGGCAATCCCCTCCTCGTCGCCCTGTTAGAGAGCGATCACCGGGTTGTATCTGGCACTTGGAAGGGTGTATTTTATTCAGTATCCAGTTCTAGTTGTCATAAGCTCAAGGTACAACTCCGGGTCGTCCTTTTACCGAGGGACACGGCTATTCGAATAGATAAACTTCCCTGCAGGGGTGCACCACATAACCCAACACGCTCGATCCCATTTGGCCGAACACACTTTTCTGGGTCATGCCCGGCCTCGTAAGATCAACACGTCGCAGCCCCACCTAAGCACAACAGAGAGGTCAGCACGCCGGTCTAACCCTATGCACGCAGGGGTCTGGGCCCATCGCCCTATGCACACCTGCACGTTGCGTACGCGGCCGGAAGCAGACCTAGCCTAGTGGCGTTCCAGTCCAATCCGGCGCGCGCCACTCAGTCGCTGACGTCAAGAAGGCTTCGGCTGATACCACGACGTCGGGATACCCATAACTACTCCCATGTAGATGGTTAGTGCGTATAGACCAAATGGCCAGACTCAGATCAAATACCAAGATCTCGTTAAGCGTGTTAAGTATCCGCGAACGCCGACCAGGGCCAGGCCCACCTCTCACCTAGGCGGTCTCAACCTGCCCTGTCGCTCCGCCACAAAGATCCACTTGCGGGTACTCCTACGAGCCGACCCGACTTTAGTCATCACCTGTGTCATGTATATAGTATATAAGTTTATACCCGTGATCACCGCCCAGGTGATCACGGCCCGTTAGTATAGCACAGCAGACGGACAAGAATGTAGGGCCACTGATGGAAATCTAGCATCCTAGACTAAGCATGTAGGATTGCAGGTAAGGGTAACAACAATAGTAGCAAGGTTAGGCTATGCATCAGAATAGGATATCGGAAAGCAGTAACATGCTACACTACTCTAATGCAAGCAGTATAGAGAAGTATAGGCGATATCTGGTGATCAAGGGGGGGCTTGCCTGGTTGCTCGGGCAAGTAGGAGGGGTCGTCGACTCCGTAGTCGAACTGGGCAGCAGCAGTGTCGGTCTCGTAGTCTACCGGAGAGAAGAGGGGGAAGAAACAGTAAATACAATGCAAACATAAGCATGACGATGCGTGACATGACAATGAGCGGTGCTAGGGGTGTCCTAACGCGACAGTAGGTGGTACCGGTGAAGGGGGGAACATCCGGGAGGTATTCCCGATGTTTCGCGTTTTCGGACAGACGGACCGGAGGGGGAAAGTTGCTAGTTCGATAGGTTAGGTAGGTGTGGTGGACGAACGGACTGCGTATTTGGATTCATCTCGTCGTTCTGAGCAACTTTCATATAGAAAACATTTTCATCCGAGTTACGGTTTAAAAGATATGAATTTTCAAAGTTTATTTGAATTTCTGGAATTATTTAATTAACAGAAAAAGGGATATGACGTCAGCATGACGTATGAGTGACGTCAGCGGTCAACAGTCCGGGTTGACTGGTCAAAACTGACACGGGGGACCCACCTGTCATAGACAGTGGGTTAACAGAGGATTAAACTAATTAGTTTTTAGTTAATTAACTACTGGGCCCACCTGTCAGTGAGAGATTATTTAAACTAATTATTTTTATTTATAAAACATTTTCCTTTTCTTTTCTTTTTTAATTTTTGCGGCGGGGCCCGCATGTCAGTGACTGGGCCTGCCCAGTCAGCAGTTGACTGGGTCAACCCAGTCAACTGGGGGCCGTGGGGGCCACTGGCAGGGGCACTGGGGGTGGGGCCAGGCCAGCCACGTCGGCGGCCGGCGCCGGCGCAACTCCGGCGACCAAAACAGCGGCGGTCCCTCGCCGGAGTTGGCCGGAATCGCGCTACGGGGCTCGGGGAGGAACGGGGCTAGGCCCATTCGAAAGAGCTCGCAGCGCCGCATCCAGTGGTGGCCGGGGCTTCGCCGGACTTGGCCGGAATCGGCGCCGGCGAGCGGCGGAGGCGGCGGCGCGCACGGGTGCCCGACGGAAACATGGCTACGGCAGGCTGTCGAGCAAGCGGAGGGGCTGGGGAGCTTCTACGTGCGGTGGGGAGCGCTGTGGGCTTGAGCCCGTGACCAAAAGGTCACCGGAGACCCGCCGGCGGCGAGCTCCGCGGCGTGGCGTTCGGGCGCGCGTGGGGAAGAAGCTAGGGGGCGCGCGAGAGAGAAAAGGACAGGGGAGGAGGGGGGAGAGGCTCACCGCGCGGCACACGGAGGCCGGTGAGAGCTTAGGAGCAGCAGGTCGTCGCCGGGGAAGAAGGGGGGGTCGCCGGCGTCCGAAGGTGAAGGCGAGCTCGGGGAGGCCGTTGCAGTGGCTCCAAGCTTCAACGGAGAGGCGGAGGTGGTGTAGTCGAGGGCGGCGACGTCGTACGACACGGCGAGCTGACGATTGGGGCACGGTGGCCGTGTGAACGACGGGAACGGCGGCGAGCGCGTCGGGCGTGGGGAAGAAGAGAGCGGCGCGGATCCGGGGGGAAAGAGGGAGGCGCGGGGGCCGAGAGGGAGAGCGGGGGTGAGTGGGAGAGAGGCCCGAGGAGGCGCGGGGCCTGGCGCCCTTATCCTCTCCGGCGTCGGTGCCGGCGAGGTGGTCGGGCGGGAGCGCGCCCCTGTTCCGACCCGGTCGGGGGAACAGGGAAGGGGGCGAGGGAGGAGATGGGCTGGGCCGGGGGTCGGGGCGCGGCCCAGCTTGGGCCGGGGGGGGCAGTGGGGGGGAACGGGCCCTTTTCTCTTTTTTCTCTTTTTCTCTGACTGTGCTGTTTTTTTTTGTTTTTTTTATTTATTGATTTCCTTTTCTGTTTTATTTCTTTTAAAAGTATTTAGGTATTTTATAAAAATGTGTTTCCTTCACCATAATTACCAGTGTATTATTTAGCACCCACTGAACATTTTTGTTTGAATTTTTGAAAACTTTTATTTTCCACTTTAATTATATTTGAAGTTTGAACTAGGAGTTTGAAAAGGATGGTGATCCAAATGTGATCAAGCCCTGTTTAGCAACATGATTAGCTTAATCACAGGGGTTACTGTAGCATGATTCTCAGGGTGTTACAAATGGGCGATGGGCCCAGACCCTTGCGCCATAGGATTTAGACCGGCGTGCTGACCTCTCTGTTGTGCCTAGGTGGGGCTGCGACGTGTTGATCTTCCGAGGCCGGGCATGACCCAGGAAAGTGTGTCCGGCCAAATGGGATCGAGCGTGTTGGGTTATGTGGTGCACCCCTGCAGGGAAGTTTATCTATTCGAATAGCCGTGTCCCTCGGTAAAAGGACGACCCGGAGTTGTACCTTGACCTTATGACAACTAGAACTGGATACTTAATAAAACACACCCTTCCAAGTGCCAAATATAACCCGGTGATCGCTCTCTAACAGGGCGACGTGGAGGGGATCGCCGGGTAGGATTATGCTATGCGATGCTACTTGGTGAACTTACCATCTACTCTCTTCTACATGCTGCAAGATGGAGGTGGCCAGAAACGTAGTCTTCGACAGGATTAGCTATCCCCCTCTTATTCTGGCATTCTGCAGTTCAGTCCACTGATATGGCCCTTTACACATATACCCATGCATATGTAGTGAAGCTCCTTGCTTGCGAGTACTTTGGATGAGTACTCACGGTTGCTTTTCTCCCTCTTTTCCCCTTTCTATACCTGATTGTCGCAACCAGATGCTGGAGTCCAGGAGCTAGAGATCCCGAGGATGATTCTACATGGAGTTCGGCTTCGAGGAGTAGTTAGGAGGTCCCAGGCAGGAGGCCTTGCCTTTTCGATCGTTGCTACTTTTGTGCTAGCCTTCTTAAGGCAAACTTGTTTAACTTATGTCTGTACTCAGATATTGTTGCTTCTGCTGACTCGTCTATGATCGAGCACTTGTATTCGAGCCCTCGAGGCCCCTGACTTGTATTATGATGCTTGTATGACTTATTTATGTTGTAGAGTTGTGTTGTGATATCTTCCCGTGAGTCCCTGATCTTGATCGTACACATTTGCGTGCATGATTAGTGTACGGTCGAATTGGGGGTGTCACACTTCGTCTTCGTCCAGCACCAGCTCTTTTCTAGCGTCGCCGTCATCTTTCTCAACCACTTCGTCTACTCCGACCACCGTTGGCGACATCGGTCCCACGCCGATTGGCGCCGCAACCATCATCGAGTCCTCCTTTGCTGGCCCCTCCGACTCCTCTGACATGGCGTACAACTCGTGCAGGCCCCGCCTACGCATGCCCTGTTCTGGCAACACTGGCGCTTGCCTTCGTCCACGACGTGTCCCCGAGCCTGGCAAGCCTGGTGCGGTGCCTAGTCAACATCGACTTTGTCCGTCTACGCATGCCCGGTGCTGGCAACACTGATGCGTGCCTTCGTCCATGACGTGTCCCCAGGCTTGGCAAACCAGGTGCAACGCCTCGTCAACACCGTATTTTTCCCGGCGCACCACTACTTTGACACCACTACACACATGACTAACTCGGTGCCTCCTTGCGCCCGCGGCTCCACGACGACTTCATCGACACCGGCCACCTCGACTCGGCATCGATCACGGTGTTCTTCGCACGGCTACCTCGACCACGGCTACATCGCCCACGCTCTCGGCTACCTCGACAATGGCACAAAGGGCTACCGCATTGCTTGAGCAACCTAGTCGGTTTCAACTCCCGTCACGACTTGCATCGACCGTTACGACTGTGTGTGTGGGGGGGGGGGGGGGGCGTCCGTCGGCTTACCTTCGGATTCTTCTCCAGTATCACCTTCTGCATCGCTACCGTTGTGACTGCGGGGGGATGTTGAGTATCGTGACTAGTTAGGAAATATGAGATAGACTAGGATATGTTATAGCTTATCTTATACTCCAAATTGATCATGTACTCCTATATATATAATATGCCCATGAGTATTCCACCAATCTCCCTCTCTATCCTTCTAACACTGCCGCTACCGCTCCGCTGTCACCAATGACCTCCTCCTCTGTCGTGCCACCGCATCGATACTAATCTAATGCACCTGTGGGCGAGGAGTGGAAGAACATCTTACCGAGGACTAATTCAGCTAAGTGACACGAGCGGCAGTACTAGACGTCCATGGTAAGTAGCAATTCTTGTACACCTTCTGTCTAGTATTGTTAAGCTGCAAACTATTGTGAAATCTAAATATATGATGTCATATGCTGATATGCATACCCGTTCATCAATAGTCTTACTTACATGGTCGCTTGTACGGCATCTTTCTATATGTTAATCCAATCCAACGTCAGACACATGCTAGGAAATCATGGACTCATGGTTGATTTCTAGGACACACCAACTAATACATTGCAAAATATCATTTTATACCAACTTCTACTATGTAGTAGGAGACTAGTAGACTAGGAGTACCAAAATACCGTATCATTTAAACTAAGGATGAGTGACTTCATCTTGTATCAACTACTCCTAGTCTCCTACTACATTGTAAAATATTGCGATGTCTGTTGCCATATAGGTCACCATCAAACTGCTAACAAGTCAAATTTTGTAACGACGTGCATTAATAGTTTACTACTCTAGCATTACCAAGCCATGACAATTTCTTTTTGGATTTTCTCTCTCTCTCTAGGTCACTAGTAGAAAAAGGACTTAATGTGAGACACATTAGTTCCGGTTTGATTTTGGCCCGGTACTAATGATACCATTAGTGCCGGTTCAAACGGCTATGCATTAATGCCGGTTCGTGTTGAACCTTTAGTACCGGTTCGTGCCACGAACCGGTACTAAAGGGGTGGTGGCAGGCTGGCGTCAGGCCGGGGTCCCACGATCACCTTTAGTACCGGTTCGTGGCACAAACCGGTACTAAAGGGCTAACCTTTAGTATCGGTTCGTGCCATGAACCGGGACTAAAGCGGTCTGACCCATAGTTCCGGTTGGAGACACAAACCGGGACTATAGGACAATTTTCAAACTCTACCCCCCCCCCCCCCCCCCGGTGTATCGCTATTTCAGTTTTGAAAAAATCAAAAGAAAATGATAAAAACTTCAAAAAATAAAATCTTTTGAGAGGTAGTTATATTACTACATCTACTAGTTAGGAAAATTTGAAAACTTCAATTTGGACATGTTTTGCAAAAAGTGTAGGGAAAATGTAAAACGGCTATAACTTTTGCATATGATGTCAGAAAAAAAGTATAATATATCAAAAAATTCACGAAAATCCGCATACGATTTTGACAGCCTACGCCCTGTTTGCAATTTTTTAGAATCCTCAAATTCCAAAAGGAAAAAAAGATATGCTCAAATTTCAGTTTTTTTGGTTAAATCTGGTCAAACTACTTATTCAAGAAGTATTAATGTTACTACATAATTATTCAAGAATATTAGTGGCACTAAATAATTATTTCAATTTTTTGAATTTTGGTCAAATCTGGTCAAACTCTAGTCAAACTATGGTCAAACTGTGGTCAAACTATGGTCAAACTGTGTCAAACTTATTCAAAAAATATTAGTGTTACTAAATAATTACTTTTTTTAGAATAATAGTTTCAAACTAAAACGGTGAAACGTGTGACCTAATGCTCAAGCTAACATCTTGTTATAAATTCGAACAGTTATAAATTCGAACATCTTGTTATAAATTCGAACATCTTGTTATAAATTCGATACATTTTTTGAAACTTGAGAATATTTTTTGAGATTTTCTAGCATCTTGTTATAAATTCGAACAGTTTTTGAACTTCTATACAATTTATGATTTTCAGAATTTTTTCTTAATTTTTTTAATTTAAGTAAAAAAAACGAAAAAGGAAAAAATGAGAAAAAAATGTTTGTTAGAAGGAAACAAAGGAAAAGGAAAAGAAAACCAGTGAAGAAAAAAATTGAATTGGAAAATCCCAAGAACTAAGCAAACAAAACCCCTCCAAACAAAATGGATCACAAATACTTTGGCCTGTGTGTGGCAGCGGCATTTCGCCGGATTGAGCGACATATAGGATTTATCCTCTTTTTGGAGAAACTTACGGGGTTTACCGGTGCAGAACTTGTACAGTGCACTAAAATGTATATCGCATTAAAAAACAAATGTCAATAATTTATAAAAGAATGTTCTTCATTTATAAAAAAATCTACATACGTGTGTGCAAAACTAGACATCAAAAAATGTATTTAATAAAATGATAAATATGTTTAAAATAATGTTACCTATGTATATAAAAGTTGTATAATGTGTCTGAAAAAGTAGATATTAAAACATATATATGAAATAATGTTAATCATATATTTCAAAAATGTGAAATATGTATAATAAATGTCCCGATGTGTACAGAAAAAGTACAATGTTTATGGAAAATGTAGCATGTGTTCGAAAAAAGAGAAAATAATAAGAAAGAAAAAACAAAGGAAACCAAAAAAATAAGTAAAAGCCAAAAAAAAGTGAAACGAAATGGAAATACTCAAAACTGAAGAAAACAAAAAACAAAATAGACAAAAAAATTAAGGAAAGCACGACTCAAAACAGTGAAAATCGAACAAAGAAAACCAGACGGAAAAAACCGGACACAAACAATGAAAACCGAACTAGGAAAAATGGCATAAAAATCTATAGTGTTGCCATCCCGGTCACAACGCGCCTAAAGCCAGGGGGCGTACATGAAGTGAGATATAGCCCCCGCATGAAGTGAACACGAATTGTATGTACCGCCTAGTGCGAGCGCTGTCGCGCGTTAGCCAACAGCTCCCTTGACGTGGGCTTGCCGCGCCGCAGGACAGCGCCATTAGGAGCGATTTAGCCTTCTTTCTATTCTATGTGACTCGAGGTTTTTCTGCAATTTTGTATTTAGTTATCGGATACAAGTTTTCATCTGATTTTCACTTTTCTTTACAGATTATCATTTTTTTTAAATTTCAATTTATTTTTCCAATTTTCTTTTTTATCCTTTTCTTTTCCCCTGTTTTCTTTTTCTGTTTATTCACAACCCAATTATTTCTACTTTAATTTTTACAAAAGAGAAATAGTTTATACAAATACGGGAATGCTTCCTGAATTTTGCCATATATATTTCATATTACACAAATATTTTCTAGAACAAGTACCCATTTTAAAATGGTAGAAACATTTAAAAAAAATAAGTGAACATCCTTTTAATTATATGAACACCTTTTCAAATTATGCAACCACTTTTTTACAATTACAAGGACTTTTTGTTACGTATGGTTGAGCACTTTTTTAAAATTACACTAACATTATTTAAATTTCTGAATACTTTTGAAAAGTTACAGAAGTAGTTTTAATAACATAAGTAAAAACATTTCTCATTATATATATTTTTCTTAATGTGTGAAAACTTCTGATAATTACATGATTTTTTTAATTGCCTGATCACGCTTTAAAATTACATGTACACTTTTTTGAAACAAGTGAACACTTTTTAAAACTAAAAGAGCGTAAATATGCAAACAGTTTTTAGTTATGTGAACTGTTTTCAAATATAGATCATTATTTTAATTGAGTGATTTTTTTTTCTAGCTTTGTACACTAATATGAACATTTTTTAAACAATTAATATTACTGTATTTTTTCCAAAAATCCACTAATATTTTAAAATCGATAAAGCAAGAAAAGAAAAAATACAGAGAATGCTAAAATCTCAACGGAGAAGAAAGCATACACGTTCTAGTACACGACTGATTCCTATCTGAATCACTAGCTAGATACGGTGGCGCAACAAAGGAACGAGGACGTCAGCTGTGCGGCAAAGGGAGGAGGATGGTGGCTGTGCGACAAAGAGAGAAGACAGTGGCCATGCGGCAGGGTTTCACGGATCAGGTAGCCCTGGTGAAGGTAGAGCACGAATCCTTGTTTTTCTGATTTTTGCATGAGGTTGGTTGCCTAGATTGAACGAACACCATTTCTTAATTTTGAAAGGTCCACAAGATCAAGGGCCGGTATAACAGGGAATTTTCCAGCATTTTCTCTTTGTTACCTCTATATTCTGCTTTTAGTATATATAATACTCCCTCCGTCCCAAAATAAGTGTCATTGATTGTAGTACAACTTTGTACTAAATCAGCGGGACTTATTTTGGGACGGAGGGAGTAATTGATAGATTTCGTATAAGCATACTCATATAGAAAATAGTGTTCAAAGTTGTGAACTAAAGACAATTTCCAAACTTTAAATAACATGTATTGTACTAGTATGTAGAAATTTGCATAGGTCATGCCCTGCACCTTTGATTTGTCCACGGAAGTTTTGCAAAACTGCTAGAAAATTTTACAAGTGAGTATATCTAACAATATTTTTTTCTTCACAAAATGGCATGGCAAGTTTATTAGAGTGGTGTCGAGCTCCATGAATTCCCCCAAACTTAGCTAGTTTTTGGCTCACTTAATTTTTCTCTCGGCAGAGATTTTACACCACGGCCTCCCATCCGCCTTGCACCAAATATTTAACATCTTCAACTTAGTGGGCATATGATATACTATGCTCTTTTATTTTCTGAGATTAAGGGGATAACTTATTAACCAAATCAAGTAATGTTACAATCTAAAGCATGAACTCCAGAACGTGCTCTGGGAGCTGCCCATATTACGCTCTTTTCTGGCATCTGGCAAACACTACACCATATGTGCAGTAGAATTGCAAACATACTCAGAAGAGTTGCATAACAAATGGAGTACAATACAAATACATAAGTGTTTCATAAAAAGAATAGACAAATAATTGTATTTCCATGGATAGTAGCTGCACTCGAAATTTTTCTATAAAGAAATAACTCAATCACGCGTGTATTTGAGCACACCAGGGATGTGAACATTGTAGAAATAATCGCCCCAGTCAATGTACTTGGGATCAAAATCAAAGTAATACGCTCCATTGTTATTTTGATTGTCCTTGTTCATCCCCATCCTGAGCTTATCCAAGTTGATGTCATCAAAGCTTCACAAGATTGATAAAATCAAGTCAAAGAATGACATTTTTAAGGGTAAAATTATATATTTTGATATGCTATGAGGACACACTAGTATACAATCATACCAAGTAATCACAAAAGCTGAAGGACATATTGATATTCCCCACAAAAAAGGACATATTGATAAGCATTTTAACAATTTCTTACCACCCTTTGAACAACGTGTAGGGTGCATATAATTCGCTCAACTGCATCATGAATCTGAATTTTCTGCTAAGTTCATTGTATCTCCGTGAGAAAACACCGCAAAGTGCAATGTTCACTAGGCGAAGCATCTGCACAATTGATTGTACAAGAAGAAAACCACATAATATTAATCTCATTTGCATCTCATATATCGCTAATAAACATGCTTTAATCTCATATTGATATAGTAATTGAGCTAACCTCGAGGGGAAGCATGTATTTGACGGCCATGTACAGCTTGAACCATATGACAGTGCTGAAGAACCGCATCTTCTTCAGCCGAACACGTTCACCATTCCTTCCCGTGCATGGGGGGTTGTCATTGAAGTACTGAAAGAGAGACTTCCAAAGGATGGAATAAGGTGCCGGGTTCCGCATCGACGATGTTACATGGTAGATGACTTGCACCTGCTGATCCTCTGAGTGTGCTGCCATGGCAACCATCATAGCATTGACCACCATGTCCCCTGGAATCTATATAAACCATGAACTGTAGTTGGTTACTTACTTGGTACCTTCACCAAGTTTCATTCCAAATTTTGGTTGCCAATTCATGAACAAGCTCACCACATCCATTATTAAATCTAGGTCGACTAGGAAGAAGGGCAAGGTCTGCTTGGCGTATCCGATGACCACCGAGTCGATTGTCCTACGGAAGATGAAAATTTTCAGTAATCATACACTAGTGTTGTACATTGTTGTTAAGGATCAATTTTTTTTTTGTTTCAGTCACTTGATTCCTTCCATCCATCCAGGCAATGGCTCTTTGAGGGTGCTGGTTATAATGCTCGGGCGGATGATGACAACCGGAAAGTCTATTGGTAGGTTCCCCATAATCATCTCCCCCATTGCCTTGGTGAAGACATAGGTGTTTGGCCACCCGAAGTGTCGTGCCCTTCGCTCAGTTGTCCATAAGATCAAACATGTTAAAAGAGTATCAAGTTTGTAGTCCCGCCAAGTGGATCAAAGGAGTACACGTAATGTATGTTGATATTTTTGTCTGACCTCTTGAAGCCAAGCTCCTTCATGGTTTTCCTCCCATCCTTTTCCGTGGAACAGCTAGCTTTTAGTTCTAGCATGGTATCCTTGACTAAAATTAACTCGGACTCGATGTCCAGATGTGTGCCCACCTTTAGGGTCTCGCCCATCAAGATCGGCTTCTCTGGTATTATCCCCTCTTGTTCACCAGCTACATACGCTGTTCAAGTCATAATATTATAGGTTAACGAGTTAAAATTCAGAATGTCATGATATACCACCAAAACCAAATTCATAGATCATTTATTCTTATGGCTTCACACCAGTTGAAACATGAAGAAACATCTTGAGTTTAGGACATTTCGCTCCAAATGCGCAGACGTGCTTCACTCCCAAGACATTCACATCGAAAGCTACATCATATCTGAAAAGGTAGCATCACATTTTAAACAATTATTTCAATACCATGATTGTTTATGTTTGTTACAATATTGCATACTCCTTCCAATTCACCAATAAGTAATGTTATGGACACTGACATAGTCATCAGGGTATAACTTTGACCACTAATTTCTATGAGTATATGTATAGTAACCAACACGATTATAACATTCAATATTTTTTGTGAAAGAACAATAAATGTCATTTTTTAAGTTTACAAACTAAATACTTAAGATGAAACTATGAAATTTTGGCTCGAGGTATGTATAAATTTTCACTTATTTGTGAATTGAAGGGAGTAGCAATGTGCAACCAGAAAAAACCTCAAACCTTTCAAAGAAATTTGTAGTTGCAGCTCCGTTGACAATGACATCTATGTCCTTGGACAATTCCTCGAGCTGGACATTGTCTAGTCCAAAGTTTTCATAAATGATATCTCCCACCAGAGGACATATCTTTTCTTCAATGAAATTATTAAACTGCACACCATGTTTTTCTTTTAGCACGTGAAAGATCTCCCGACCTATGATCTGAAAAATAGCAAAGGATATTAGTAGTAGATTACTATCAATTACTGTGCCAATGCTCTTGGTCGGGTTCAAATAAAAACGCTTAACTTTCATCCCCATGCATTGTGCCACAAGCGACACTAGGCACTATTGTATAGAGATGTATACCACACAGTTGAAAACCAGGATTATTTAACGTCCAAGTGGCCGATCTGGGAGATGTAGCATATAGGCTCCAAATGTGTGCGCAGGTTGCCCTCGACGCAAATGATTGGAATGGAGAAATTGTGCATGGTTTTTACATGAATATGCAAAAGAGCGGTGACATTGTTTCTCATCAAGAACGTTGGAACTTGAGGACGGAGGCAGAGCTCATTTGGAGGTCGTTACTAAAGGTGCCACTGTTGAGGGTAAAGTAGCACCGCTCCTGCCACTTGGACCCCTCGTTGCAGATCAGGGGCGATGTCACTATTGTTGGAAATACGCCTAGAGGCAATAATAAAGTTTTTCTTATTCTATTTCCATGTTCTTAATTAAATTTATATTTTAGTATATATCTGCAATGGTTCTTGAATGTGAGATTCGGAGGAAAACCTATTCGCATGTGTGGAAAGATAAACTCCAATCAGATCCCTAGTTAGGCCTCTTGAGTAACTCATGTATTTTTGATGGTTCTTCCTTCCTATCCATGGGGATTGTTACTGTAACAAGGAGGCCGACAAATAATGAGAACATATTGTTAGGGTAAAAATGATGTTGGATAGATCTAACTGACGAAATATTGCGAGATCAGGTCGTCAGTATATTATCGATATTTTCATATAAAGTGTTAATGTTTACTCGTTTCCTTAGACCATGGAGAATAAAAGACAGTGCTGGAAAGTTTGATGTCAAAATATTTGAGAGTACAAGGCCATATATTTTTTGGTGCTCAATGCACATTGAAAGTGCGGGTGACAAATTCAGAAGGACATGTAGTGATATAGTTGCGGGGGATGTAAAAGACTATCCATAAAAGGAACGAGACAGCTGCGAATTGGACTCAGAATCACTAAATGCAGCAACGGAAGTCCTTGAAGTTTAGACACGTAGTCAACAATAGTGATGACAATGAGTTCAGGTAACTCTTTTATCCAAGGGAACCGTTTATGTCCGGAGCGCCGGCTGAACTGTTGCGCCGGACGAATGCGCGCCTTGCGATCGCTCTCGATCGTGCGTCCCGCAGGGTACGGGGAGCACTCCTCCTTCGTATCGTTTTTTTTTCATTATCTTCTTCTCTCCCATGACTCGGAGCAACCACTCCTTTACCTCCATCTCCGCCGCTGCACGCAGCGCACCTGCATGACAAGCTTTTTGCTGCTACGGCAAGCCGCGGGGGGGGGGGGGGGGGGGGAAGAGGCCGAGGGTGGAGAAGTCGCGAGGAGGGGGAGCTGCAAGAGGGCCGCACGCGGCGCTGGTGCCCGTCAATGGCGCACAGCGGGGTGATGCTGGAACCGTTCATACGAAAGCTTCCACCGTTTGATTCGAAAGCTTCAACTAACAGCATATACAGCTTGAACCGAGACATCATGCAATTGAAAAGCTACAGCATTCTTAAGAAAGATGCAATCATTCATAAGAAAGCTACAATGGTTCTGCAAAAGGATTCAATCAGAAGACTGATTTTTGGAGGTGGGGCGTTGTGCAAACCCGAAAAGCTGCAACCGGCTATGAGAAAAGCTTCAACCGGTAGTGGAAAAGTTTCAACCATGGACGACGGAAGCCATGGACAACGACAAAAGCTGCAACCGGCTCTGTTATTTGCTACAATCGGCTTCTTTTTTGCTACAAACAGAGAGATGGCGAGCGTGGTGACCGTGCACGGAGACTTGTTTTTTGCTACAACTGGCTCTTTTTTTGCTACGATCGGCTTCGTTTTTGCTACAAACAGAGGCTGGTGAGCATGGTGACCGCGGGCGGCGAGGACGGGCGAACGGCGACAAGGACGGCCGGCGGGGGCAGGGACAGGCGATGAGGACAGCCGGTGGACGGCCATCAGAGAGGGTGTGCGGCGGCGAGATGAGAGCGAGATGCAGGGGAAATCCTCGTACACGCGTGTGAGGAAGACGAAGGCATCGTATGGTTACGCTCCCCCAGATTGGATGGTTGTGGACTGACCGGCCCAAATTTGGGCTGGCGTGCCGGCGCCTATCACCCGCCTTTATCCAATATGTGAGTTTTTCACTTTCACATAGATCCGGGAAGAGGCTACCAGGGTAGTGTTGTCGGATATGGTGACTTGAAGATCAACGTAAATGGTGTTCAACAACTTCAGGAATTTTAAAACACTAAACAAGAGCGGTGTAGAACTTAATTTTCATGGAAACATTGACTGATGAATAAAGAAGGGACTACAAGTGAGGTGGAGTCATGTGAAGTCAAGGAAGTAGCAGAAGAGCTCATGATTAAACGTTCAAGTCCAGGGTACATGAATGTTCGAGTGCATGAAGGCTTCAAGATGGCGAGGACATATTCACTATTCACTATGAGGGAATATGCATTTACAAGTTGTGCTGCAGTAGGACTCGTAAATAGTAGAGGGTCGGGTCTTTGAGACGAACAAGTGTAACCCCGAAATCTTTATTTTTACCTAATAATAAAGTAAATTGGGTTTCTTTCGTCCTCATGGCATTTTTCAGAAAAGTCCCTCTATTTCAGAGAATTCAACCCGCAGTTCTGTTTTAAGTTAAAACGAATCGTTATTTTTGTATTTTACACAAAAGTCCCTATCTTTTCTTGAAATCAACCCGCCATCCGGATTTAAGTCACACCCGAACTGTTATTTTACATTTTTTGAAAACCCCCCTGATGTTTTAGGTAATTCATCCGCGGATCATATTTAAGTCAAACAAATGCTTTTTAAAATCATCCATATCTTTTAAACCGTAACTCTGATTTGAACATGTTATATATGAAATTTGATTAAAAAATATGTAGAATATGAATATGAGATTATTTTTACCTGTTAAGTATTTTTAAATATTATTTTGGAATATATTTGAGTCAAACCAAATGATTTTCTAAATTATATGTATCTTTTAAACCGTAACTTCGATTTTAACATATTATATATGAAATTTTATTAGAAAAATGTGTGGAATCTAAATATGATGTTAATTTTACCTGTTAAATATTTTTTAAATATTGTTATGGAAGCAAACTTATAATTTATAGCGCAAGATCCATTTTTTTCATACCGGCGATCCATATTGCAAATAAACACCCTACTATAACCATATAGGGAAGAGAAAACATCGATAACTACACATGCATACCTCTGAAAAATGTCGCAGGGGAAAACAACAGATTTCTCATCGCGAGAGTGAGAGAAAGCGAGAGAGAGAGAGAGAGAGAGAGAGAGAGAGGGAGGAGAGAGGGAGAGAGAGACGCCTTAGGACTAACCATATTCAACACACGTTTTTTATTGTTTTGTGTGAACACCGAGGCCATCGCCGGCGAGGGTGAGAAGGAGGCTAAGCGGCAACACAAATATGATGCCTCGCAAAAATAAAGGAGATGGACCTATTGTGGTCTTGAGTGATGGTTGTTGAGTTAAGAGCGTGTGTTATGTTTTCTCTCCCATTGCAACGCACGGCCTCTTTTGCTAGTATTATATAAAGGCATCGTGGGATAGCCAAGGTAGACTAGCTAGAGGAAGCTGGTAGGCCAGATATGAAGCATGCATGAATGCATTAGGTGCACATGGCAGGGGTGAGCATACCGGCCATGTCGAGTGGTTGGAGGCGCTGTTTGATGGCCTAGGAGGGTTTGTCGTTGATTGTACCATACCACTTTTAGTACATGTGGAGGAGCACCCATAACCATGCCCTGGATATTAGGCGTAGATCGCCGAACCACATCAACAAATCTCGGTGATGCGATGCGATGTTAGTCCGTGTATGATAAATTGCGCCTTGAACTGCTAATAGGTGCTAGGTGAGAGCTGTCTGGTGCACGGTGCTGGATGCGAATGAAGGTAGAGTCTATGCAGTGCTAGGAAAGACGTGCGAGAGAGCCTTTGTGTGAAAAGTGTTGCGAGCGTGAGGTGTGGGAACAGTGTGTTAGGGTTTTGGGAGGGATTTTATAGGATTTTTAAGCCCCATTGCTGGAGTAGGGCCTAGAGATGGAGATGGTTCGCTTGAGGTAGTGGTCACCGGTATTTTTCTCTACGTGTGTGTGAGGGATGGCAATGGCCGAGCCCCGACGTCAATGCATGTGCTCCAGCATTGGGGCTTGAGGTGTGGTCCTCATTCCTGAGTAGTTGGGACATGAAAGCCTGTTGGCCGCCTGGGAGATGGGGCTGTCGATCTACGATCAAGTTGGACGTCAGGGCACCGGTCTAGGAAAGTGTTAGGAGACGGCCTTAGAGCTCTCATAATGGGTAGATCATATTGTCACTTCATTTATTCTTTTCTAAAATCCAATACAAATTTATGGCTAGGACATATTTCTTATTAACTTTTTTCATTTAACGTCCCTTATGATACCATAACATAATATAATGCTAGAACCTTATCTCAAATCCTCAATTGCGGTGTCGCATCATCTTTTTTGCCCAGGTGACAGTGCATGACACTCTTAAGATACTTGTACCGTGAAAGGTCTTAAGGTGTGAGGTCACGGCCTGGTGATGCGTGAGTGTCGTGCCTTCATGCAAGTGACACAAGGTCACTATAGAAAATACATTTTGCATCTACACAAGGCCATCAACACTAATCGAGGCAAAAGTTAATAATATTTCCTCGTACTAGCAACCTATTTAATACTTGCATGTATGCAATCATAAATAACACTTCACTACCCCTTCCTTGCATGCATGCGGCACATTAATGATCCACTAAACAAAAAGAAAAACTAGTTTACAAAGCAAGGTATTGAATTTTACCTTGGTACCTGTAATCCGTGTTTGTCACCTTGTATTTAAAAAAAATGAAGGGAGTACATACATTTCACTACCCTAGCCTGTTCAATGTCATTATGCCCGTACCCATTTCCTCTCCTCCACGCACATGCACATTTGTATTGCATATATCTATCTACTCCTTTTGGCCCAGAATATGGTGCGTATTGGATTTTTAAAAGCCAAACTTTGTAAATTTACACTAAGTTTATAGAAAAAAAATGTAGAACTCCAAATCAATACCATTAGATTCATGATGAAGTATATATTTATATGATATATATTGATATTGTAGATATAGATATTGTTTCTATAAACTTGGTCAAAGTTTTTTCAGTTATAACTTTGGTCAATGTTTGTGAAGCTTGACTTTTGTGAAACCAATGCGCACTATATTATGAGACCAAGGGAGGGGAAGTGCATGGATGAACCCGGGTACATATGAACCCACTTCAGAAGACACATTCTAAATGCTATTTTTTTTTAAAAGTTTACATGGGTACATCTCCATGTTCTACGTGCGTGCATAAAGTTTCACGAAAAAGAACTTTTTTGTGGCCTGTACAAAAAAGACAAAAAAATTGTGTCGTGGAACACTATTTAGAAGCACTGAAAAAAAATTTTGTGGAGACAAAACAAAAAGACATTCTTTCACAAAACTTTGAGCCGCGCACACACATTTTCTTTTGAATGTTTTGACATTTTAAAACGTGCTTAAAATGGTTTTTTTTAAGTGGGTGCATATGCCCATGCTTGCAGGGGGTGCCCTTTCACGGAGGGAGTATCTATCTATATATCTATATCTGGATTTCCCTCTTGCATTTCCAGTTCGTGTCCATCAATGCCATCTTCCCACCAACTTTAGCTACCGTAAGAAAGCACGTTACGTGCATCTCTAGCCGACGTTGTCTTTGACATTCAGGAATGCATAGTGAACACACGGTTGAATTAATTGCTTATGCATTCTTTGATGCCTAATGATAAATCACGTACATGTACACACCCTCCTTAACCGATGATTGGTATGAACCTTCCTTTTCAGAACGCGGATAGGGACCGGTTGAATTTCAGCCTTTCTTTTGCTTGCAGGCTCTATTCGAAATAGAACCAGTAGCTCTTGGCCCCCGTCCCAAACAAAAGTTCATTCTAGATGGAGGGTTAAGTGTGCAAACAGCATGACTCTGCTCGGATCGAATGTGATATTTGTGTGCTCACCAGAATTTAGCTTAACCTTGAACTAAATGCCATAGAGTGAACAAAAACTAAACTCAATGCAAACAGGGTCTAAGACGGCCTATAGGCTGGACGAGCATACCTCTATTAATTTTAATAGCTGTGGTTTAAGCGGCGAGTCTTTTTTTGTTGGAAAATAGCGGTGACATGGCTTAATGTGAATTTAGCATTAGACTAAAACTAGAAAAAAAATAGAAAGAAATATTTCACCTCAGTCTGAATTCGAAGCTTCGCGGATTCAGCATCAGGGGCCCGAATCAAGAGGTAGAGCTTCTTCACATCAGGCTGAACCCTCAGTATCTTCTCTACGAGCACTACCCACAGATCATGCAAGAGAAACACCAACATATAAGCCTCTCAGATGATCAGCACACATGCATGGGACATCCTGACCCGAAATGAACTGATCATGTATGAACGCATACCTTTGCCTAGGAAGCCAGTTGAACCAGTGATGAGGATACTCTTGCCCCTGAAATATCCTACAACACTGTCCGCATCCATTTCACCGATCATCCTCGGCTACTTTTGCCTGCCTTGAGAGGAGGTGAGATTGATGTCACTTGCTGAGAGACAACTTTCTTTGCTAGAAAATGGTACTATCTTGTCTGGCCATGCATGTTCTTATAGGGCAGGAAGGAGATGGGTCTCAGTGTTCAAGTGGAACAAGGCAGCACCGGTTACGTGATTGCACTGTCGATCACCTAGCACAGATATTTTAAGAATGAGACATCCATGGAATGGTTGGTTGGTGAAAGTGGGAGAGAAAATAGAAAGTTGATATAGCCACGTCTGGGCAGATTGCTTCTCCCGCTACTCAGCAGTGTCGGCACACGACAAAACAACACAGTGGACCTATGACTAAAAAATTATACCATTTGATTTGAATTGGAACAAAATTCGAATGATACAATTTTTCTACATACAACTCGTATTTTATGAGACAGTTTATCGGGGTTTCCGATGGAGATACCAGTGTCATTATGCTCAGCATCACCATCAAATTGGTGCATCATAGGCGATGAGGACTAGTCGGAGGAGAACGATGATGGCAACCCGGGCCTGAAGTGTGCAGTCGGCAAAGAGAACTTCAGGCCCGAGTCACCATCATCGTCGTCCTTTGGCTCGACCTCTACCAGTTGGCGCGACTTCTCAGCGAATCGGGTACAAGTGACCCTTCGAGCAATTAAGGCTGTCATAGTTACATGATTGCACCGTCGATCACCTAGCACACATATTTTGATCGATAAATCCATGAAACGATTGGTTGGTAAAAAGGGACCCGAAATAGAAAATTGATAGTCAACCAATTGAATTATTCAATTCCACATACAACCACAATTGGGGTAATTGCTTCTTCTCCTGCTCAGCAGCGTCGACACATGACGAAACAACGCACTGGACCTATGACTCAAAAATTATACCGTTTGATTTGAATTGATTTTTTTCAAATGATACGATTTTCTACATGCAACTCGTATTTTATTAGACGATTTATCAGGGATTCTGATGGAGAAACCTATGTCATCATGATCAGCATCATCATCGATTTGGTGTGATAGAGGCAACGAAGACGAGCTGGATGAGGACGATGATGGCAACAACACCTGCGATGAGGACGATTGATCCATGTGTTTACTATCTACACTCCCAAGTCCCAATCATCCCACACTTCGTTTGTTCAATGGAGAAAGTGATGTCCCACGTCATCCCCCAGCAGGGCGACTCGGGCGGCCGCCATCTCCTTCCGGCCAGTGGCACTCCCTGCTCCATTCCTCCTCCTCGCTGCTACCGGTAGCCGCTGCATGGCAAAGCCCATGCATGGTGGTGGCAGCGGGGCAACTCTGCTGGTCTCCTCTCAGTGGTGGTTGCTGGCACACCGACGAAGATAGGGCTCCGGGGCGGCGACCCCTATTCAAGACGATGGCGGCTACGACGGCCGCTTAGGCGTCGTCGTGGCTGGGCTTGCAGGCTACACGCGGTGCCTCTGTAGCGTCAGCGCTGGGGCTGAGAGTCATCGATCTATCCAGGAGTGGTTGGTACTCGTCTCCTGCCATGGTTGGCGTCTCGCCAATTTTGGGACTCCATGTTGTGGGTGGCACGATGCGGCATCGCTGACCTTTGTCTGCAAGTCTGGATCGAGATGAGGGCGGCGTGGGGTCTGCTTGGTTCGGCCTAATAATGGTGGTTTGGCCCTAGCACTCTTCTTCCGCCAAGTTGTCTTTCTGCCGGATGTCGACCTCTTGGATCTGGCCGTTGCCGAGTTCCGATCTTCCCGTCGGAGATCTATATGTATTGGCGTATGTCGCCCCTAGATATCTAGATCGAAAAGGCTCCGGTTGCGTGCGCTCGTATTATCAGCTAGCACGGCCTCAAGAGGGCGCGACCCGAAGCTTCGATTTCTTACCGGGTGTCATGGGACATGTCTAAGTCAAGAATCCCAAGGCATTGATAGAAGTAGATAAAATCATGGTGGCTACGATTGGAAGTTTTGAAGCTTTGGTGGAAGGGTGTATTGGATGCGATGAAGTCTGTGTGCCATGTGTTTGGCGACTCGCAACAGCGGCGTGGGCAAGCGGGGGCGGCAGCACTGGAGGGTTGTATTTTTGGTGGTGCTCCTCGAGTACTGACGCTCGATTCCCATGGTGAAAATCTAAGGTCTAATCTTTATTGGTTGTACCTGGCAATGACCTTTTTGAATACACTGTTTTTGGGTGAACTCGGACTTTCTTCAGGGTGAAAACTCATGATCTTTGATCGGGCAATGACAATGCTTGTGCATTGTTTCCTTATTGGAGGCATTGCTTTTGGAGAACCTCTTTTGTATTTTGGGTGTTGTCTTCATGGTGGTTAGAGTGCTACTGATGCTAGTGATTGATCATCGTGGGGGGCCTTTTTTCTTCTGTTCTTTTTTTTTGGTTGTGTGTATCCTCGATGCCTTTGGACATCATGTTGATACAGAGGCCGGATGTAATTGATATCTTCACGATATTAATATATTTCTTTTTTCAAAAAAAATCATGCTCAACATCACGATCAATTTGTTGAGCATCATAGGCAATGAGGACGAGACGTAGGAGGACGACGACGGCAAATCAGACCTGAAGTGTGCACTCGGCAAAGAGAACTTCAGGCCCGAGACACCATCGTCGTCCTCCTCGGGCTCGACCTCTACCCGGTGGTGGCGCGACCTCTCAGCTAATCAGGTACACGTAATCCTCTGAGCAATTAAGGTCGTCAGATTTAAATGATTGCACCATCGATCACCTTGCACACATATTTTAAGATTGATAAATCCATGGAACGGCTGGTTGGTAAAAAGGGGAGTGGAAATAGAAAACTGATAGCCAACCAATTGAATTATTCAATTCCACGTACAACCACAATTGGGGAGATTGCTTCTCCTTGTGCTTAGCAGCATCGGCACACGACGAAACAACACACTAAAAAATTATACGTTTGATTCTAATTGCATTTTTTCTGTATGATACGGTTTTCCTACATGCAACTTGTATTTTGTTAGACAATTTATCGGTGTTTCCAATAGAGAAACCTATGTCATCATGCCCAACATCACCATTGATTTGGTGTGCATCACAGGAATCCAGGACGAGCCGGAGGACGACGACGATGGCTACTACACCTGCAATGAGGACAACGGATCCATGGGCTTACTATCTGCACTCCCAAGTTGCAATCATCCTCCACTTCCTCTACCCGGTGGCACGACCTCTCAGCAAGTCGGATACTAGGTGACCCTCTGAACAATTAAGGTCGGCACAGTTACATGATTGCACCGTCGATAACCTAGCACATATATTTTAATCATGATATATCCATAGAACGTCTGGTTGGTCAAAAGGAGGAGTTGATGGCCAACCAATTGAATTATTCAAACCCACATAAAGCAGCAATTGGGGAGATTGCTTCTCCTGCTGCTCAGCAGCGTGAGCACATGATAAAACAGCACACTGGACCTACAACTCAAAAACTATACTGTTTGATTCGAATTGGAAAAAAATATTGAATAATACAACTTTTCTACATACAACTCATATTTAACTAGACAATTTATTGCACTGTCGAATCACCTAGCACACATAACTTATGGTTGATACATCCATGAAATGAGTGGTTGGTAAAAAGGGGAGCAGCAGTAGAAATTTCATACCAAACCAATTTCAACATACAACTACAATTGTCCACCAACTTCTGACCTCTAACTGGTGGCGTGACCTCACAGGGAATTGGATACTAGATCGCCCTGAGAGCAATTAAGGTCGGCAGAGTTACATGATTGGAGCCTCGATCACCTACTACACCTTTTAAGATTGATACATCCATTGGATGACTAGTTGGTAAAAAGGGAGCGGCGATAGGAAATTGATAGCCAACCAATTGTATTATCCAATTCCACACACGCAATCTAATGACAAGGAATTAGAGTCCGACGGCTTTGCTATCCGATCCCTAGTGATGTCTTTTTTTCTTTCTTTTTTTCTCTTTCAACTCAACAATTATTGTACCATAACAGGAACCTTCCTTCCCAACACAATATATAGCACACCTGTGGAGCCAAGAGCCATAGTAATTAACAATCGACCGGACAGTAATGCAAGTAGCAATGAGCGCAGCCACTCACTCAAGCCGTCCGCTCTCTGTCCGTGTGTCACGGGAGAAGGAATGTGCCGACAATTCCATAGTAGAGCCCATGAGCCCTACCGGAAGAGTCATGGAGGAGTTGGGTGTGTGCATCGTCGTCGTCATAGGGCTTGGCACGCCGGTGAACCTGCCGGTCTTCCGTGCCGGCATCGAAACAGAACTGCTTACTCGTTTCCCACGCTTCCGCAGTATTCAAGTAATTCTACAAACTTTATTTGTTCCATTCCCTCCGTCCCAAAATAAGTGTCGTGGCTTTAGTTCAAATTAAAACAACTTGGGCAATCTCTTGAGGATTTAACATATACACATGCATGTGTACAGGTAATGGACGAGTCCACCAACAATGGCAAGCCGCGATGGGTGCAAACGGCGGTGAACATGGACGACCACATCGTCGTTCCCAGGCTGGATCCTGAGGCCGACCCAGAAAAGGCCGTGGAGGACTACGTGGCGTCGCTGTCCCTGCTCCCGATGGACAGGCGCCGCCCGCTCTGGGAGTTCCACTTCCTCGACTTTCCATCCTCCGAGGCAGCCTCCACGGTGGTGCTCCGCCTGCACCACTCCATTGGCGACGGCACCTCCATCACGACGCTCCTCATGGCGTCGTCCCGCAGCACGGCCGACCCGGCGAGGGTGCCAGCTATGCCTCCACCACCCAAGCGCACGGGCGCCATCTACCAGCGAGAACCACGGCCTAGGCTGTCTTCAGGTGATTACCTCGCACTGCTCGCGTGGTTTTGGTCGTATGTAGTGCTGGCCTGGCACACACTGGTGGATGTAACTATGATCGTTGCAACGATACTGTTCTTGAGTGATCCACGCACGCTCTTCACGCGTGCGGATGGCGTCGAGCCTCGCACCCGCAAGCGTTTCGTGCACCGGACCCTTAGCTTTGACGATGTCAAGCTCATCAAGACTGCCATGAACTGCGTACGTACGTAAAGCTGCTCAATCTTATTATGAATTTTTATATATAGTACTAATTGAAATCACCTGCACATGATCTACATGTTATGTTGGCACTTATATATCTGGAAACCCTATTGACAAAAGGTGAAAATTAGATTTTAAAATGATTATATACAACATATGACAAGTAATAAAACGGAATTTTTTTTTAACAGAAGTGTGTAGGTAAAGTATAGGATTTGCAAACCAAAATAAAAATATTTTATATATGTCATGTGCAATGCTGTCATGAACTGTGAACGTGAAGTCGTTTAATATTTATATGTAGTATTTGCATATATTACTATATAAAACATCTGCAAAAAGTCTACATGATAAGTTGGCAGTTTTCTAGATAACCTTTTGACGAAAACTGAAAAAAAAAATAACTGGACATTATAACATGGTAAATAGAAAAAAAATAGTTTTACATTTTAAAGTCTCAAAACAGTTTAGAAAAGAAACTTATAATATTGGAATTGCAACCATTTTTCTTCTCCAGAAATATGTTACCCGCATAATGCATTGGTTTCATGACTGGTTATTGGATAGCATGGCCATGGCTCTAATTAAGCCGGATGTAAATATGTCTCGCTTGATGGATGATGCTTCTTGGTTTGACTCATATATCGGACAATTTTGTCTCTATCTCTTTTCGTTTCACAGACTATTAACGACGTGCTAGCCGGTGTGACTGCAGCAGCTCTTTCACAATATTACTTTAAGAAGTCCGGTAAGTGGTATATAGATAATAACAACGAGTGTTTGTTCTATAGGCATGCAAATTTTACACATTGCTTTCTTATATTCAATATTAGGTGACACTAACACGAAGAGAATCTGTTTGCGATCACTCGTCCTAGTCGACGCAAGGCCAGTCTCCACCCGACAAGTAAGAACTTCATTTTTTCTCTTACTACATAAGTACTAAATGCTAATTACGTGCACATAAACATAGTAGTATGCTCTTCGTCACAGTTTTGTATAATTTAGTACTAAAAAGCACAATAATTTTCTTCTTGCCACTATGAACAGACATATGTTACCAGAGTAGAGACAGGCAATCGACTTAGCAGCCTCATCTGTCCATTTAATATAGCCTTGCAAGATGATCCCCTTGAGTACGTTCGTGAGGCAAAAAGATTTATGCATAGGAAAAAGAGCTCTCTAGAAGTGCTGTTCACACGAGTGGTCGGTGAATTTTTGGTGAAAAACTTTGGTGTCAAGGTATATTTCCTGCTCCTTTTGTACTTTATATGCTCTTCCCAGTATAACATTGCACAAACTTGGACCAAACATTATGTCTATTGTATTCATCTTTCTGATTATTGCAACGACCCTTTAATGGAAGAAGGCAGGAGCTTTTATCTTCCGCCGTTTTGTCGAACGAACAACCATCATATTTTCAAATGCCCTTGGACCAGTTGAACATATGGCGTTATGTGGGCACCCAGTTGCCTTCATGGCACCTAGTATCTACGGTCCACCACAAGTAAGTCATCCATGTTGAACATCCAAAACATATGCATTCTTAGGTTGCTTCGGGACTAAAACATCCATCATCATGTGTCTAAGAGAAAACTAGCTTTTGCATTTATTAATTTTACTCCATTTTGCATCTAATTGTATGGTCTATGCAGGCTTTGACCATGCACTACCATAATTACGGTAGTGATATCAAGGTAGTTCTGGCAGTTGATGACGCACAATTTCCAGATTGTCACCAGCTTTTGGATGGTTTTGCCGAGGCCACTAGAATCATTAAGAATGCAGCAGCCCTCAAGACGTTGACAACATCAATCTAGAATGGCAAGATTGAGTAACGACAATTGTATTGGTGCACACATACCCAATTAATAAATAAAAATTACATATAAAACTTTGTGTCATGCTAGTATGTTGTGCGTATTTTAATTGTGTGCATTTCTTATGTACACTTTAATATATTATGTTTATGCCAATAACTGTATGCTTTGGGTCAAACTTTTTTTACTACCACATAATCAGTTATTATAGTCAGTCAAAATCTAGACTATAAAACTCCATGTTTTTGTGAAGAAAAGCTTGACTGTGATGAGTCAATTTTTGCAAATCCACCTTTCGTGTGATTCTGTCCATTATTTGGAGACACTGTCTTTTTTCATGATGAAAGAATATGTGTTGCTCCAAACTGGGTATGCGATAACCCACAAATGTTGCGAATCAATAGATCTTTTTAATAAATAAGTGTGTCGGGTTCAACGAAGACCAGCAGGAATTGGTGTGTGGAAATTGGTCAGGAATCACTCCAGTTACCAAAAGAATTGGTGGTTGTTTATTTCATTCATTGGAAGGCTGAAGAACTGGAAGTACAATTTAAAAAGAGTACATCAAGTGGCAAAATTCTCAATTATAGTACAGACACGTTAGTTTTGCCTCTTATATGGACTAAATCGTTCTCATGGATGGCTGGAATATCACCCATCATAATGGTTTGCATTGATTTTGTTGTATGGGTAGAGCCTAAGATTATGTCTTGCAAAAGTACTGACTCACACATACTTATGATTACATCCATAGAGACATCGTAGCTACTTCAACCCTCATGTTAGAACTCATAAACTTGGGGTTCGGTATTGTGTCACTCCGACCTCCCCTCCAAGGCTTATTGTAACACCATGCTCTCCTTCAGGCCCATGTAGGTGAAATGACACACATCACTTTGTTGATTACACCACAACATATAATCAAACATCAATATTTATTGCAAAATCTATATGACTATTGACTAGGGGATTCTCCCATGTCCTCAAGAACGTGATGGAACTACTCACGAAACACCGTGATGAACATGACCAGTGTCGATATGAATATAAGAACAATTTTAAAGTACAAAATCTTCACCGACAAAACATAAATCATCAGTTGTTAAACAACATTTGATGTTGGGAAGTGGTCACGATAACTGATTTACACCAATTGCTCATATATGGTGACGGAGATAGAGATGGGGCTAGCATTATTGATGGAGAATGTGGTGATGGATTGGATGATCCCAATGATGCCTTGCTGTTGAGTACGACGATGGCTTCAAAATCCCCAGACTGGGGTTATGGATCTGATAGAATCAGCCCTCTCGGAGAGGATTAGGGTTCTTTGTTCGGCAGCAAAAAATATACGTAAAAATTCCTGTGGGGGTTATTGCGTCGGGGAAGTCGGCATAGGGGGCTTTGTGGACCCACACACACCTACGTGAAGCTCCCTAGTTCTATGGCGTGTTGGCCCCATAGGCCACACCATGGCTTCTGGGCAAACTCAGTTGAAAACTCATGTTGTGTTTTATTTTATTTTTCATCACTCCCAAAAAGTTATTTTCTTCATTTTAGTTTATTCTCTAGTGTTGATAGCTTTCGATCCACCTCTCCGATGCAAATTTGCAAAGGAAGATAAAAATAAGATAAACTAGAGCAATAATAGTCCAATAAGTAGAATAAAGGAGCATGTTATCCTATGTCATAATGAGGCAAAACTCATGTATCGGTTGTCCCATGAAAGGTGAACGTGCATGTATCCTTACTTAAATAATTTTGGCAAAAAAAGTAGTACATAATTACATATTTATCTGAAGAAATGCTATAAATCAAATAAACGTATGGTTGGTATAAAATCATATGTGAACTTTGCATGTATCCCAGGAAGTCAAACAAATTTATTAGTGCTAAAATTTGAAAAAATAAGTAGTTGCTTTTATCAAGATAAAATCTCGGCCGTGTGGCTGCTGGCCGCCTCTCATATAGCAGGTCTGCATTTGCGATCCTTCTATGTGAGACAAGATGGTGAGGGAAAGGAATAGAGGATTAACACATGCTAACATTTACACTAAGTCTATGCCAATGCCGTTTGCTTCATCATGTATTAATGTGATCTCTTCTGATAAGCTACCATGGTTGAAAGCTCATACATATATGCTATTTTTAGTAATATTATTTTGAGGATCATTTTTTAGTAATATTGGAGGGGGGGGGGGGGGGGGTAGGCTTTAGCCTGTTGAATCGTACTTGTTAGAATTTTCCATCGGCACACTGTCTCATTCCTTCCAGGAAAAGGGTGAGATTGAGAGAAGTTGTTTCTTAGGATAGCTGATTTTGAACATCCCCCAAAAGATCTCGATTGTCCAGCAAACCTGACGGTGCAGCTCATGAGTTGACAGCGGCGGCGGGCCCAAGATGGGCCAAATTCAAAAATGTGCTCTGGCCCAGATTGTTTTAGCCCGTGAAACTATTTTTATTTAAAGACTAGGTGATTGCCGAATTTTCTTGTCTGTGGAACTATCTAGATGATGACCGATTTTTTAGGGGACATAATTTTGATATAGGATTCTATTTTATCTACACGTTCTTTTTTTCTTTTTTAGGTTATAAAAATGTGAAATTGCGTGAAATTATATCGAAATCATGTCTACCTTTTCCGAATAACATATGATCTACAATAATTTTGTAATCTAGCGAATCAACATCACCCTCTGGTCGATGAAATTGTTTGAAGGATAGGTCCATGATGCGAAGTTCATACTTTAACATCCTTTTTGAAACTTTATACCTATATTTTTACCCCTGTGAATGCATGGAGATTAAGATGATGTGTCAGTTGTACTACAAAATAACACACAACAAAAAGATAAGCAAATAAACATGATGAAAATTTATGCACATCCTTATATATGATAGCTTAAAACAATATTCTTTTGCTTCATGAAGGGGAAATTTTTTATATTGATCGACCATCCACATGCATCTCTTGACCCATCAGAATGATTGTACTATGTGGAATGCTAGGCCAAGATCATCACCACCCCGACTATTGAAAATAGAATAACAGAGCTCAGATGGTAGCAAAAAAGAAGAGCTACAAGTGCCATCTTGGTACTTATGGCGAATCTAGAACAAAAATAGATGGTGGGCTCAAAAGTTAGGACACTAATCTAAAGTACAAAAAAAACAACATTTATATTTTTCATCTAATTTAAATTTAAATATGGCATACAAATAATTTAAATTTATGTCATAGATCAAATATCATGGCATTCATGAAACTCCCTGCTTCTCCTAAAATTAATAATGAAAGTTTGAAGCTATGGAAAGTGAGCAACAACTATTGATCAACTGCAGTAAGGTTACTAGAATATGGTGTACCTTCCTCGGTGTAGATTATGTTTAACTCCAGGTTTTGAAGCGGGGAGGAAATCCAAATAGGCCATTAACTACAGGGTGTAGGTTATGATCTTCCCATCCAGAAATGTAAGGTGCATAATTATTCATGTAACCAAAGTCTGAACTTTTACACAACTAGAAGCTGATCAACAATATTGACTGAGGATGCAAAGAAAATTTGTATTGCATTTATCTCGCAAATATATTTTTCGTTATCAAAGTGCTTCCCTATTTCATGGGTTAAACTAGTGCAGTGCACACTTTCGAAAATCTTGCAATTATCTAGATATATATTCAATAAAAATTAAAGATGGCTATAACATGATAAAATAAAAGAAACACGTAGCTTAAAATTTTCAAGGAGTTACATTATTTCCGAGGAGTTACATTATTTGCATGTGCATTTTACAGGAGCTCCTATTTGGCGTGTGAGGCGCTGGCGAACATGCCAGCGCGCACCGCCTCTCCTCCCACGCGCCCCTATTGGGCCGCCCATGAGCGGAGCTGGATGCCGTAGTTTTTATGTCATTTTTTTCTTTTTACCTTTTTCTGTTTTATTTGTCATTTTTTAAAATAATTCAAAATTTAAATATGTTAGAAATTTAAATAATTTCTAAATTTGAAAAAAGTGAATTTTCGGAAAATGTTCCAAAAATCATAAGATGTTCATCATTTAAAAAATGTTCATCATTTTGAAAAACAATGTTCGTGTGTTCAAAAAATGCTCGTGAATTCAAAAATTATACACGTGTTCGACAAAAACGTTCATTGATTCAAACAATGTTCGAGATTTCAAAAACCTGCACGTTGATGTACATAATTTAAATTCAATGGACATTTTGAGAAATTTTCTGAATAAATTTTGAATCCAAGAACATTTTTTCAATATTATGCACATTTTATAAATTTCATGATAATTTTTGGATATGTTGAAGATTTTGTAGTTTGATGAACAAATTTGAATTTGAAAATATTACTTGAATAGGATGAACCTTTTTTAATATGTCAAAGATATTTTAAAAGTTTCATGAACATTTTTAAAATATGATGAACAAATTTTGAACTCGATGAACACAAATTGAAATTGAGAGAATGTTCAGCGATTTGAAAAACGATGTTCCCAGATTTCATCAAAATGCGCATGAATTTGGGAAAACCAAATAAGAAATAACCAAAAAAAGAAAAAGGAAAAAGAAAAAGAAAACTAGAAGTGAAAGGAAAAAAAGAAAGAAGAAAAAGCCAAAGAAAAAAGAAGAAAAAAACCGGTTTGGGGAGATTTGGGAACCTTCGAAAAGGCAGAAAGGAACAAAAATATAGGACGACCCACTTGTTCACACGAACGCGTTCGTACTCGTGCGCGACCTACACGCTGAATAGGAGAACCCGCTTTTTTCGGGAGCAACTAACGAACGAGTGCTCGTTCGGAAGCCCAACAAGGGTCACCTTGGGGGTGGGCTGAGAGCGCGCCACTCGGCGCGCTCTTAGCAGCAGTCACGTGTCGCCTCTGGGCGCTCCCTTCTATTATTATTTTTATTTTTCTACATGCGTTTTCTGCTTGCTAGATGTTTTTTTGGCTTTTCGGGTTTTGACCGGTCTTTCTTAGCTTTTGAAAAAAAAATCTGATTTTTTGTGTGCGAAAAAAAGTTTTTTTTTTGCTTCAGCGAGAGGCATGGGCGTGCCTCTTGAAAACAAAAAACCAAACTTTTCTTTTACTTTCGCGAGAGGCACGGGTTTGCTTCCGCGAGAGGTAAGAATTTGTTTCCGCGAGATACACAGATTTGCTTCTACAAGAGGAACGTTCGTGCCTCTCAGAAACAAAAAAAAACATATTTATTTCTTCCGCGAGAGGCATGGCTGTGCCTCCCGAAAACAAAAAAAATGTTTTTTTTATTTCTGCGAGAGGCATGACCTCTTGAAAACGAAAAAAATGTGTTTTTTATACTTTCACAGGAGGTACGGTCGTGCCTCTCGAAAAAAAAACACATTTGTTTTATTTACTTCCGCGAGAGGTGCGGATTTGCTTCCGCAAAAGGCACGGATTGGCTTCTGCGAGAGACACGGTGGCGCGTCTTCAAAACGAAAAAACATGTTTTATTTTACTTTCGTTTTTTCCGTGAGAGGCGATAGGCACAGATTTGCTCCCGCAAGAGGCGGTTGTGCCTCTCGAAAACGAAAAAACATGTTTTTTCCTTCCGTGAGAGGCACGGATTTTTTCATCCGTTTTTTCCGTGAAGAAAAATTTCGTCAGAACTTATCAACATAGGATCTAGTTTTGAATATCTTGACGCAGAAAATCCAACAGTGAAAACTGTTCGAGATTTGGACGCACAGTTAAGAGACAAAACGTTTTAAATAAACGGATCTACGAAAAAAAGAAAAAAAACTCTTAAATTGTGACAAGTGGCGTATAGAGATGGGAGTGGCATTTGCAAAGAGTGATTCTTAATAGTGATTTCAGCATTTTCCTAGTATGATAAGAAAAACTCTAAATAATACTCCCACCATTTTATTTACTCCGCATATCAGCTTTGGTCGAAGTCAAACTTTGTAAAATGTGACAAAAATTTTAGACAAAAATATTAACGTACACAATAACAAATCAATACCATTAACATTAGATTCATTATTAAATATACTTTCCCATCATATAGATTTGCTATCGTAAATGTTCATATTTGTTTTATAAACTTGGTCAAACTTTATGAAGTTTGACTTCAGACAAATCTAATATGCAGAGGAAATAAAAACGGAGGGAGTAGCGAAAAAGGTAAAAAAAGATGGGGAATCACATTATTTGCGAGGAGGGAGTAGAGAAAAAGGTAAAAAAAGATGGATAAGGGTTACTCTTACACTTGAATTTTCAGGTTCTTTGTTTTTTGGGAACATTTGCATTTTCAGGTAGACTGCGGTCAATCCAATACAAAACCTTGTAACGACTTGAATTTATAGGCCCACGGCCCAGCAGTTCGGCCACTACGGCAGAAAAGTGAACCTTATCCCGTCCCCTACCTCCGCCGGCCGCCCCACCACACCTCCCGGCGGCGATCTTGACCGTCTCCCTACTCCCGATGCCTCCCTCCCACCCGCGCGCTCCTGTGCCTGAGCATTGTGCTTTCCCGCAGCCGCAGCCGCCGCCGCTGCCGTCTCCGGTAGCCCACTGCCGCCCTCCTCCGCCGCCGCCGCACCGGGCAAGGTGAAGCTTCTTCTTTCCCTTCCTCTTGTGTACATTCCTTATTGTCACAGTTCACATCTGTATGCCCACTGGATTCTCAGCACATGGATTGCTCGCTGGTACAGATCCGGCAACGAGACGGGGACTAGTTCAGTGAGGATTGCTTGCTAGTCGAATTCACCAATACTACTACAAATGCACGCGCCACGATTACTACTACTCCCTCCGTTACTAAATATAAATCTTTTTAGAGATTTCAGTGCGGACTAGATACGGATGTTTATAGACGGATTTTAGAGTGAGATTCGTCTATTTTGCTCCTTATGTAGTCCATATCGAAATCTCTAAAAGGAGATATATTTAGGAACGGAGGGAGCACACGGTAAGTGGCAACTACTTTTTCCATTACTTGTACTCTGCCAATCTGCAGTCTGTTGTGGAATCTGATGTCATACCCTTCCCTGGTAATACAAATATGTCCACAGTAGCAAAACACCAGTAGCAAAGGTAGTTAAGTCAAATGCGTCATAGGCTAGTCGCTTGGGCATGTTGATTGTTCCAGGAGCACCAATTTCCGATACGCTCAAATGCCACCACAAGGTGACCGGTGGCTTCCTGCCCGGTCTGCCGACTACCAAATTGCAGACAGTTCCGATGTCTCACGTGACAACTACACCAAAGAGCTTAACATTAGACTTCTTATTGAGCTGAAAATCAAGTGTCATATAGTACAATACAATAGGCATTACTGCAGCATATTAAGTCTCATTGTCCAAAATAAATACATTCAGAATTGCTGTGAAACAAATCTCTAGATTTGCGGCATGGGGTGGCCCGGAGACGAAACAAATGGCTTGGGGGGCATCGTTAAACTCTGCAAGGTTCCTGTTAACATGTTCAACACTTTGAGCATGGACGGGCGATTTTTTGGGTTCCACTGAATGCACCACAGTGCCACAATGGCCAGCTTCCTTACTGTATCCTTCTCTTCTTGCGCCATTTCCCTTGATGATTCCAGTTCTTGCTCCGTGCTTATTTTCTCATATATCCATTCTGGGATGTAAACCTCGTTTTGGTTCTCAATCCATGGATCCGAGTTCCTCCTACCGCTCACCATTTCCAGCACCAGCATGCCAAAGCTATAGACATCGGACTTACTGGATATTCTCCCAAAGTTCCGAGAATATAGTTCTGGCGCAATGTAACCCATTGTTCCTCTAGCTGCAGTCAGTGTGACGATGCTATGATCCCTTGTACACAGCTTTGCAAGCCCAAAATCTGAAATCTTTGGACTGAAGCTGTAGTCCAGCAAGATGTTGTGAGGCTTGATGTCGAAATGGAGGATGCGCTGATTGCACCCTTGATGCAGGTATTCAATTCCTCGTGCAATGCCTGATGCTATCTCCAGCATTTTGTTAGGTGCTAATAGCTCTCGACAAATATCTGATTCATCTGCAAATATATACTTCTCAAGTGATCCGTTAGGCATGAATTCATAGATAAGAGCACGCCTTGTTCCATCTGAGCAGAATCCCAAGAGACGGACCACATTAGCATGGTGGATTCTACCAATGGTTGCAACTTCATTCATGAATTCTTCTCCATCGCTCTTTGAGTTCTCCAGCATCTTTACTGCCACAGGTACTCCATTTGCCAGCTGACCTTTGTATACGCTTCCAAATCCACCCTGACCCAGTCTATCTTTGAATCGCCTTGTTACTTTTTTAACTTCAGAGAATGTGTACCTTGTTGGTTTTGATGTGCCATATGCCTTGAGAAACATTTCGATTTTCAAACGTACCTCTTCATCAACCTTTGATTTCAGGGATCGATAGAGTGCTGTGGCTGCCGTCAACAAGAGAACCACAAATGTGGCTACCGATGATGTTGCTGAAAAACAAGAATGCAGGCAAACAGTGAGTTATCTTGCTTTCATGTCTTTCCTCTTATATATGGGTAAGATGCAAGAATAAGAGTAATATACAACAAAATGTATGCATAATACCTGCAATGACTTTCACACGTGAACCTGCATGTAGGAAATAAGCGATTTAGATTTTTTGTGCAAAATAATACTCCCTCCGTTCCTAAATATTTGTCTTTTTAGAGATTTCAAATAGACTACCACATACGGATGTATATAGACATATTTTAGAGTGTAGATTCACTCATTTTGCTTCGTATGTAGTCACTTGTTGAAATATCTAGAAAGACAAATATTTAGGAATGGAGGGAGTAGAAGGCTTACAATTTCTATTTCTTTTTGTAAGAGAGAAAAAAAGGCTACTGACTTCTTTCTCATGCCAGTTTTTTGTTGATGGAATGGAAAAGAGATTCAACACATGACAGTAGCTAATTTGTGGTAAAACAAAGATCAGTAATATACATTTTTTGTAATGATGAAACTATTTGCATATATCTGAACTTTCTTGGGACATCATTTTTTTTTCTTCAATAATAACTTTGAAAGTATGAGCATCACAAAAATGCAGTTTAGTTGGGCTGGAATTCAGGCCTTCTTTCCAGAAGGTGTTGTAACACTTATAACATGAATAAACCTCATTGGCTTTTGCATAATCATGAATGTTTTACATCCCTGAGCTTCTTGATATGGCTGTTCAAGCATGATCAGAAATTTTGGAGGTAAACATAGTTCCTGTTTCTGAAACAATGTGATACTTTTCTAGTAAGAATGTAACTACAAAATGGGATACTTTTCATCTTGCATATGCTATCTGTATGGGGGAGTATCAGAACCATGTGAGTGTGAAATATTTACTGGACTCCGATATGCTGGTAAACAGAGACATATTTGCGTATATAGCAAATGGTGCATAAAAAGAACTGTTCTTTATTTGGATCATTTAGGTACTCTTGTCAAGAATAATTTGAGGCATGCAAGTATTCAGAACAAATCCTTTGATGCTTAAGAAGTAGAAACAATACCTTGGCGCTTGCAGAATGCTTGCCTGCGTTGTGAGCTGAATCCGCAGGAATGCCCGTTTCGCTCGCAGTCTAGACAAATGTCGGTCATGTTAGGAACTGACCAAGTCAAGGTTGTCTCACCAAATGCAATGACCCTTCTGGCTCTGTCGGTGAATAACATAGTAGATTTGATATCATAATCTGCCGGCATCAAAATACCGTTTGAAACCACTGTGCAGTCTAAGGGAAGAATATACATTGGTTCACTGCCGTCCATCAAATATATGAACTGGCTTGTGTTGCTCAGGCAAGAGATTGGGCCAACAATACTGTCCCCCAGACCTGGTCTTGTACCGGTCTTCTCCGTTGGTATCAACTCTCTTGAACAGCGTACCAGGTTTGCAATTTCACCTCCGTAACTGTCAGGTATGTATACACTAGTTGATAGATTGGTGGTAGAGATCTTCTGAAGCGGGCACCTAGTCCATGATTCTTCAAGCGGGATGACATTTAGGCCACCATACCTGTAGTCAATTGCAGTGACCTTGCATAGTCCAAGAATTGGGTGAAGTAGGATGGTATCTGCTTCCCTAGAACATGCTAGCTCCAAGCCAGGTGCTCCGCACGATTGGGGGCTGGTTGCAAGGCGGAACGGAAATCGGATCTCTGTGCCTTCTTCGCTGCACCTTGATGGTGCGCAGTTATGGAAGAAATCTCCATCACCACTTGCTGTGGCTCTGTTGATTCCATAGTTAAGAACAGAGAACAACAGAGCTACAACCAAAGCTTCAAACATTTGTGTGAAAAATGAAGATGAGGAGGAAATGAGATGAAGCTGTGCCTACAAAAACTGAGCTTCTTTTGTAATGTTGAAATCATAAAGAAGAAATATCTTGGCTACCTTGAATCAGTTGGACGGATTCCAACCTTTCTTCCTTATCTTCCTGGATGTTGCCTTTGACAAGTCAAAGCCTATCTTCCTGTACACTAGCTTGACTAAGAAAACCAGCAATCAGGTGGCACACCAGGCTTGACTATTCTTCCTCTTGTGTCTCCATCAATCCATATGCACCAGAAAATTCGTATATTAATCTGAGACCATATTAGCCTTCTTCTTAACTCTAGTACCAGCTTCTGTGCCTGATCCTGCATCTGTAAAGCTCTCATGACGAACTCCGTTGCATTTCCACGTTCTGTTATACTCCAAGCATTAGCAATCTCCTCCACAGTTTCAGTTTTTCTAACAAAGACTGGAGCGGAAGATACTCTGGGGCAAGCAGTTTGCCCCTCTTTCTCCTGTGGGCATCTCCAAGACATCCACAATCCTTTTCGATTGCGAGGGGATCCACCTGGTTGTGGTGTTCAAGAATACGAGCTTGTTTGTAGCGATGACCAGGCTATAATTCAAGTCAATACGGGAAGGTACTTCATCACCAACATCTCCTACCCCGACTCTGTTTTCTGGGTTGTTGATGCCAGTTTGGATAATAGCAGCTGCCCTATTCCTGAGAGGAATCAACATCCTTATATCCATATATTGAGATCAGATTACATGTTCCTGTTATATATGCGTACGGTTAAATGGGCTGCCTTTGTCAGTTGTTCACGCATGATGAAAGATAATCTTATTTATAAGCCTGTCGCTTGCCGGAGTACGAACACTTCTTTTGTTTATGTGTTGAGTACCATGCAATCCTATCAGGTTCAGAATGTTGAGCCTTCATGTGGATACTTGGCCATGACTCCTTTGGGAAGCTGGGGTCCGGGGCCAAATGATTATTATTCAACTTATGATTATGAAGATATTGTAAAATTTATGAGGGATGGGTTTGCTTTTAGATTTCCTTTCCCAGCTCCAGAATGGACATATCCTTGGATCCTCAAGACATGCCTGAAAAATTCAAGGAGGTGAGTCTCTATGCTCTCTGGTTGCATTTTTCACCTCAAATGGGTTTGTCTTACCAAAAAACTGTTTATGCAGCGACTTCCACGAACAGATGTCTAGTTCAAGCATCCAAAATAAGATTTCTGTGATTTTTGCCATCGACGTGCGTTTCTTGGGATGTGTAAAAAACAACTCCTTGTCTGACTACACTAAATTATATTGGGCTGTGTTGGTCATAGTATCTGCTATAAGTATCATGAAGCTCATTATCGGTATGACAGAATCATCTAATCCTTATTAGTACAGCTCCATAACTTTATACATGTAACTCATGTCTGTAATCTTGTTTATGCAGTGTTTGCAGTACTATCCAGGTTAGTCTTTGCACCGTTGTCTGTATTGATCTTCCTTGGCTACAAGTACTGGAAAACAAAGGTAGTAATTGACGCAGTTGAGAAGTTCCTCCAGATGCAACTAGCCCTTGGCCCAACAAGGTTCGCTTACACAGACATCACTGCGATCACTAGCCACTTCAGAGACAAGCTGGGCCAAGGAGGCTATGGGTCCGTGTACAAAGGTGTGCTTCCCGGTGACATCCATGTTGCCATCAAAATGTTGGTCAGTTCCATGTCCAATGGAGAAGAATTCATCAGTGAGGTGTCCAGCATCGGAAGCATTCACCATGTCAACGTAGTGCGTCTGGTGGGTTTCTGCTCGGAGGAAATGAGGAGGGCTCTTGTCTATGAGTACATGCCTCATGGATCTCTTGAGAAGTACATCTTCTCGCCCGAGAAGAGTTTCTCCTGGGACAAGCTCAATCAGATTGCTCTGGGCATTGCCAGAGGGATCGACTATCTGCACCGAGGGTGCGATATGCAGATATTACATTTCGACATCAAGCCTCACAACATCCTGTTGGACAGTGACTTCACCCCAAAAGTCGCTGACTTTGGACTGGCGAAACTGTACCCCAGGGACAACAGCTTTTTGCCGGTGAGCGCTGCGCGGGGAACAGTTGGCTACATAGCTCCCGAGATGGTGTCCCGTAGCTTTGGCGCCATATCTTCGAAGTCTGATGTCTATAGCTTTGGGATGTTGTTGCTGGAGATGGCCGGGGGGCGGAGGAACGTGGACCCACAAGCGTCAAGAAGCCAGACGTACTACCCGTCATGGGTGTACAATCAGCTGTCTCGGCAAGAGGTGGGTGGGATCTCGGAGGCTGTTGGTATCCATCAGGTCGAGAGGAAGCTGTGCATCGTTGCGCTGTGGTGCATCCAGATGAAGCCAGACGACCGGCCAGCCATGAGCGAGGTGCTAGACATGCTCGAAGCTGGCATCGATGGCCTCGAGATGCCTCCCGAGCCCTTCTTCTGCGGGGACGAGTTCGCCCCTGCTGCAGATTCTTCAGTATTATCAGAGATAAGTACATTCCCAGAGTGAAATATCTGTACTATCGTAGTTTTGGACCAAATTTTATCCTCTAGCCATCTCAGGTGCACTCAGCAAGTCAATATTTGTGTGCAATGTGAAGAAGATACTCTTTTTCTTAATACGGAGAGAAGACATCTAAAATGATGGTGCAAATTGTAAATGTGAACCTGGAGAGAACTGCTTTCTGTAAAATAATGCCATTGATAATCCCATTGGCGCTGTTGTTACTGTTTCTGTACAACATCGATCACATTCAGTTGAATATTTGAATGGCGGTGCATTGTGCGATGCTGTAGTATTTGTTTACTAAAGTGTATTCTTTTATGGGTGTAACTGCACAAAATTTGCATGGATTTGTGGTGTTCTTGGCAGGAAGAGATGGCATGATGATCTTGCCGGGGTTTCATATCCTGCGAACGGATATGAAATGTTTTGCTGCAGGAGCAATCATCATTCCTGCAAAACATGTAAGTGCAAAATATTCATCATTTCACAACAGAAGTTAACTGACACTCCATTGATTGTACACAGATAGAGGGGGTTGTATCATCAATAAGAGCCAAAGGAGAGGTGGCTTTCCCATAACTAAAACCGCGGACAGACAAGATTGCTGCAATTTGGAGGTTACTGAAAGCTTTGCCATTCTTCTTATGCTCTGTGTCATAAACCCAAATCTCTGTTTGTTATTCAAGTTACACACCCACACAACCTGTAGCGTCGCCCATAGGCTTCTCTCTTCTCAAACATTCACACAGAAGGATTAGAACATGTTAATTAGGAAGTTCAGGAACTCTGTTTCAAACAAAAGTTCAGACAGGGAAGCAGGGAGGGATATATAGACAGAATGCTGCGCTGTGCTGTTTCTTGCTAGTTCAGAAAAGATCACAATCTGCCCTGTTTGCGGTTGGCTCCGGTGAGGAGTAGGACCAGCGGGAGCAGGGTACGAGTGAGGAGGGAGCAGCAGTATCTTCGCTGCTGCTGGTGCTGCTGTTTCACTTTCATCCCTCTCAAGTGTTCTGACATAATAGAGTAGCTACAGAACCGGTCGCGTGCAGTACGCCATGGTCGGGCTACCCTTTGCCCGGCAGGATACGGTGGTCCGGCGAAGTGGAGGCCTGGCGAGGGTCCCCGCTGGGTGCGGGCATGGCAGGGGAACGGACGGCGTGTCGACCTCCCATCGACTTCTGGCCTGCAAAGTTGAGATCATCATCGAAACATTCAGGAAGAAGAACACACAGCTACTCTCGCACAGTGCTAGCTACATAACATGGTAAGCAAGTCCAGAAAATGATGTTCCACACGGAAGTTCAGAAACTGAGGGCAAGCAGAGCTTGAGCTTGCTACTCCAAGTTTTTGGAATGGGCTACTCCATCATGCTTCTTGGAGCAGGAACAAAGCATGTCGCCTCCATCCTTGAACTCTCAAGTGTAAAGTGAACCTGTACACGTTGCACCCACAAAGTAGTTACAAACCTATCCGCCTTTCTTTTCTGAAATTTTCCGTGATCTGGTCTAACATCAAATAAGGCGCATTTTATTTTTATGTAGCTCAAATCCTGACCGTCGACACTGCTGGTCGTGGCCATCGTGGGAGCATACGCGGCAATGGCAGAGGCAACCTCAAGTGCCAAGTTTGCTCCAAATTCAGGCATGACGCGCTGCAATGCCGCAACCACTTTAATCATGTGCTCCAGTCCGAGGATCATCGTGAGCGTTCTGGCGACGCCGCACCACTGGTTTGTACACTATGGACATGAACTGGTACACATGATTAAAGTGGTTGCGGCACTATGTCTGAATGAATGGGGATCAAACTTGGGACTTGAGGTTGGTTCTGTCATTGCCGCAACCGCGGCATCTTGCCTCTGTTACTAACTCAAATACAATGTTTTGCTATGCAATACCCCATAGGGATTTGCCTTGTATTGATAAAACTTGATCGCTAAGGTTACTTGTACAACGAATCAATCTCTACAAATAAGGTGTTATCTAGGGATCCTGATTGATACAAATCACAACAATATATCTTAGGTTTAACTCAATTGATTTGATTAGGACCACGCTCAATAAAAATATTTCTCCACGTGATTTCTTTGGTAATGCTAGTCTAATAATAGGTTTTCTACTAACCCCATACTTACAATATCTTAACCAATTGTAGTGAAATAAACAATCCATATGGTGCTAGCAAAGTTACGTGACCAAGGTAAACCACAAGTAATGAGTTAGGGCTAGATATAACCAAAAACACCGGAGACGATGATGTATCCCGATGTTCACTTCTTTGGAGGGAAACTAGTCACTGTTGGAGGGGTGGGTGTTACCATAAAGGCACACCAACACCATGAAAGCTCATTCTCTTCTCGTTGAGATATCACCAAGAAGGTGATTGCAAACCACTGATGGTATACCTTGAGGCGGCCTCCAAACCTTCACAAACGATGGGAAAAATGACAAATTATTTTCTCACCGAGGACTCCTACCACCTAGGAGTCTCCAATCTGCAAGAGTAACAAGATCCATCAAAGAAACAAGGGGGAATCACCTTTTGCTTTGGTTGGAGTGTAGATCGGCACTTGTCTTTCAGTCCCCAAAAATCAACTAGATTGAGTGAAATGGGAGGAAGATCTCCAAAAAAATTGAGTTACAATCGATGAAGAAGTTACCACACATCCTGGTCACGGGAAGAAGGGGGCTTTTTATAGCTAGCCCCCAAATCGAACTGTTACCACACATTTCTGCATGGTCTGAAAGTTTCATCCAGCCCCTGAAGTTTCGAGTCAGGCGAAGCATAGATAGTTAGCTTCCTTACGGGGACGCCGCAGTGAGCGGCGCTACAGCCAGAGGAGAGCCAGATGCGAGCGGTTGAGGAAGAAGGACCGAGGCGAGCGGTAAGTATAGTGTATGAAACTTTTTTTAGTGTGTTCATGCAAGGGAGTCCATGTCGCATGCGGGCATGCTCAATACGGTTTGTATGGCTACACGATGTCCGCATGCTCAATACGGTTTGCACGATTACACGACGTCCCTAGTACCCCAAGGAAATCAAATATATATAGGATATATATTTGATATTCTGTGATTTATGATTCATGGTTGCTCGTAGTTTATTCAATGCCCAAAGCTGGGCGTCTTTCAACCAACCAGTTGCTTCCCCACCCGCCCGATCTCATTTATGTGTGATCTTGACCGTCTAATCCTTGCAATGCATAATCCCTGACACAATATTGTTTTCTACATATTCAACATCATCGCAACATTTTTCTCATGGTGCATAAAAATGGGCACATTTTAGACACCTCATATAGCATAATAATAATAATAATCAAAGTGTGCATTGCAACAAATCCCCATTCCTTGCAACAAAGCCGTTTCGAAAAGTCATAACATATGCAACTAGAAAATCAATGTAAGCAGCATTTGGAACTAGAGTATGGAACATGTAAAAAGAATCACAACATGACAACCCCGCCCCACTTGTAACATGCCTACAAAACCCCTAAGTGTTTGCAGTAGACAACACAGACTCTTGCAGCATATTCAAATAGCCTACACAACATAAAAATACACAAAATCCACTAACCTCTCATTGCCAGCTAGCCGAACCTTGTTGGAGCCAGATGAGGCAAGCTCTATCGGGATTTAGAGGTTACTGACACTTTGACATTCCTCTTGTTTTCCTTAGTACAAATCCAAAAAGTTCTTTAGCTAAAGAACATGTACCGCGCAATAGGTCATGGTATGCGGTTGGACTAGCCTTTGCCTTGTAGGTCGCCATGGTCCGGCAAAGTGGAGGCATGATAAATGCCCCTGTTGTATGTAGGTGCCGTAGGGGAATGGATGATGTGTCAATCTGCAAAGTTGAGATCAACCATTCAGTTAGGAGAACACAAAGCAAATCTTACAATAGTGCTAGCTACAGAACATGGCAAGCCATGTCTGAAATCATGTTCCATATAGAAGCTCAGAAACCGAGAAAAGGACAAACGAGTTTTGCTACTCCAAGTTCATAAATGGGAAAGAAAGAAAGTAGACACACAAGCTACTCCATCATGGTTCACGAAACAGAAATAAATTAGGCGGCCCCAAATGTCTCATCATTCATAGAATAAGGATAATGGATAGTAGAAGCAGAGTATGGATGAGAAAGCAGCAGAGCAGCAATGTCACTGATGTCGATGTTTCACTTCCATCTCTCTCTCTCCCTCTCTCTCCTTCTCTCTCTCTCTCTCTCTCTCTCTCTCTCTCTCTCTCTCTCTCTCTCCCTCTCTCTCCCTCTCTCTCCCTCCCCATCCCTCCCTCCCTCTCTTTCTCTCCACCCCCAATACTTCCACCTCCTTCTCATGCAGCACTTTCCATGAGTTCGGACTTTTGGTTGAAGTGCATAACTGGATTTCCTATATATATATATATATATATATATATATATATATATATATATATATATATATATATATATATATATATATATATATATATATATATATATAATCTCACAAAAACAATGCATCATCCAACGCAATTTTATGTAGCCCAAATCCTAACCATCAGCTATGCCAGGATCCAAGCCACAGACCCACAAGTGATGCGCTACTAGTTGGGACTTATCATGCTCTTGGGCCAAATCTAGACTACCCCACGTTATTTTCTCCTCAACTACAAACAAAAATGTCTCCATGTCTTTAAATTAATGTGCATATTCAAATTCGTTGAATTTTTTCATTTTCTCATGGTAAGATATTTCAAAAAAGCCTAGTAATTGCATAACCGATATATGTTAAATTGTGGAAATATAACCAATACAAATCCTTGTGGTAGTATAGAACCAAATCCCCGCGATCAAAACCAGCAGCTATCTGTATTAGTATTAGTCAATAATCCTATTTTGCAAGGAGATACATCATAGTGATCAATGTCTACAAATCACTTTTAATCCAGGGATCATGATAGATACAACCACAACAATATATGTTAGGTTTAACTCTACTGATTCAGTTACATCATGCTCGTTAACAACCCCCCGCAATTTCAACCGATAATGGTGCTGAGATTGGAAATAAATTGTGTTGACATATGCTCGGTGAATACATCCATGACTTGATACAGTGAGGAGATGAAACATTTTTCTAGAGCTCCGATTGCCACTATCTCTCCCCCAAAGTGAAAATCAACCTCGACATGCGAGGGCATGATACATTCCCTTTGGAAATACCTAGATAGATGATGATACCCCCCCCCCCCCAATCGAATTATTTGATTGTAATGTTTTTGTTGAGCATGTGTTATGTTGAAGTGTATATGTGGATTGCCTAGCTAGTCTTTTTTTACCAGTTAGTACTTTTGGTTGTGTTGACTAGTTCATGAAGCTTAACATGGTATCAGGGCCTAAGGTCTTGAGGTGAAGTCCTCGCTTTCGCAATTTATCAAAAACTTACAGTTGGCTCCTCTGTGTCCGTATAGGCCTCTGGAGCCATACCTTTGAATCGACCCACATGTTGACTTCATGCATCACACGTGAGAGGGGTTTTGAAGTGTATATGTGGATTTCCTAGCCCTTTCCATTAGTTTGTACTTTTTGATGTGTTGGCTAGTGCATGAAGCTTAACATGTTCAACATGCTTCTCGGAAGTGTAAAACCTTTGTGTGACATTAGATCTACATTTTTAGAAGATAGATCCATGTAGAAAGGCTAAAATCATCCAAGAAGTTCACATATTACTTGAGAGCACCAATATAATTAACTACAAGACCCGACACACTGAATTAAATAAGTTCAAGACGCACATGGGTAACATCAGTGGAATCCCGAAAATGTAATTGATGAACTTTTGCACATTGACATGCATCAAGAGAGGTGCACATGCAAAAAAAATCAGCAGAAGGACCGACTCAACAACACTTTTGGATGGATGCCATAGATCTAGCAAGATCTTGGCACGAGAGAGAGCTAGAGGACTGAACATGATGGATGACGACTTCAAGGTTGGCACCGTACCATCACAACATCTTGTTGCTCGGTCCAAAAGGTAAAACAAATGAAGCTGAAGAAAAAGCAGAAACTAAATTGTGCATGAATACTAAGTGTTTGTTAGGATGAAGAACATGCAGGATGCTACGAAGACATAGTGATTTGGATGAGCCTTGAATACTAGAGTGACCAACATCAGAAAATAGGAAAACCTCCTTCGTTGGTGGCATTCCCTAGGTCCTTGTCACCATAGCACTCATGGATGGTGAGCAGGTCGAGGTCCTCATAATATGGTCAGGGATGCCTATGTTCGGACAGATGATGTGGCACACCACCACTAGTGCATTCTGGTTAACACTTCACAACATGCTAATCTCCTAGAACATAGCAACCGATATACATCTGCGGTAACGGTGCTGCAACGTAAAAGAATAAGGATCTCACCACAATCTAGTATTATTACCACAAGATGAAGGGCTTCAGCGATCGATGTTATGGCATTGATCGACAAGCCACTCACATGTGATGAAGTTCACACGTAGATGCTCGTTGATCTAGTCCTGAATTTGAGACCCTAGTTGCATCAATTACAACGTGCGATGAACCCATTAGATTGACCAACTTATATGCTTTCTTGCTTAGCATCAAACTTTCCCTGGAGCGGCAAGACTCAGCAGACAAAATACACTATTACACCTATATTGTTGCAGGCTATATGGAGGGTCAGCGCGGTGGTAGATAGGGAAAGCAAGGTAGTCATGGCCACGACGGGCGCATATGTGGCAATGACAGTAGCAACCTCAAGTGCCAAGTTTGCTCCAAATTCAGCCATGGCATGCTATGGTGCCGCAACCGCTTCAATCATGTGTTCTAGCCCGCGGATCACTACGAGCATTCCGACGTTGGCACCAACACCGATGCATACACTATGGACATGAACTAGTGCACATGATTCAGGTGGTTGCGGCACCATGCATGGTTGAATATGGATCAAAACTTGAGACTTGAGATTACTTATATCGTTGTTGTGGCCCCGACCATGGCCACCTTGCCCATCATGCCTGCCACCTTGCTGGCCATCGATGTTGTGCCACCCATTCTCTCTCTCGTCATAAAGAGTGGGGAACATTGGATATTGCTTCTCATACTAAGTCAAACACAATGTTTTGCTATGAGATACCCCATAGGGATTTGCCTTGTATTTATACATGAAGGACACTTGACCGCTATGGTTACAATTAGCTATAGGATCACAACGAATCAATCTCTATAGACCACGTATTATCTTGGGATCATGATTGATACAAATCATAACAATATCTGTTTGGTTAAACTCCACTGATTTGGTTAGGATCACGCTCATCAACAGTATTTTTCTACATGATTTTTTTAGTAACACTAGTCTTTATAGGGGTTTTAATGGGAAAACTACCAATCTATTCATGATCGATCATGGCAGTACAACGAACACCAGAAATAATAAAAATTACATCCAGAACCATGGACCACCTAGCGACGATTGCAAACACTTAAGTGAGTTGAAGGCACGCCACTGATGACTTGCAGGTGCACAGGGCTATTGCAATTCGTGATAAGTAGAGTATGTAGATCCCACAGGGAGCGATTGCATAGGTAACTACCAACCCCGTAGCTAGTTTGTCACTAACACGGCTACATTCTCACCCAGAGTATTATCTGAAAATAGTCTATTCGTCGGTTACTAGGGGAATTGATAATAAGGGCGGTTTTAACTAAACAACAACGGATAAAATAAAGGGCCCGCGCTTGAGTAAACTGGCAATCTAAGTGATTCAATCAATCAATCAATCTAGATATGACCTAATAATTGCACATCTAAGTGATTCAATCAAGCATAAAAATAAAAAGGAAAAGAAAAAAGAAAATGCCCACACGAATCTCTGTGTAGGATCAGTGAGATAGGCTTAGATGTGCAATACTTATGGCACATCTAGATGTGCTTTATCAAAACTGGAGGTGTGGCTAGGTCTCAGTCGACTGAGATTAGGGATGAAAACGGAGTGGAAAGTTTCCGCTTTTCCGGAGGAAAATTGGAAACGGAGAGGAAATATGAAAACGAAAACGGAAATTTACAAAATGGAAATGGAAGTGGAATTTTTTATGCAGAAACGGAAACAAAAACGGAACGGTGTTTTCCGGTGGAACAGACGTGGAAACGGAACTTTCCGTTTCCGTGAATATGGAATTTCCGTTTCTACTATAGGCCCATGGCTGCTTTGTAGCCCAATTACCAAACAACACACAATGACAAAATGAGCAGACTGGATCATTTGAGGACCAACTTTTACTTCCACACACATTCTCAACTAGACACGATACGCAATTGTGATGTACTATTACAATACTACCCCATGTTGCCAATACAACCATATTATCATGTAGCCATGTTAACAATTTCTTAAATTTCTTTTTTTTTGGTGTGTATTTATCTATGATTCAAGGGGGTTTTAAGTTCCGGTCAACACACCGTTTTGTGTCCGTGTCCGCTCTGGATTCGCATCGTGTCTGTTTCCGGTAGTATTTGTTTCCGTATTCATTTCCGGGGTTTTCGTATTTGTTTCCGCTTCTGCAAAAAAATATGAAAACAAATATGGTAGCACCCAGTTCCGTCCGTTTCCGCTCCGTTTTCATCCCTAACTGAGATTTAATCAAGTCTCAGTCAAATAACATGACATGTAAGAAAGAAAAAATAAAATCTAATTTTTTTTGCACGGATCTCAATGCATGATCCCATGATTATAGCACCGACTGAGACATAACCAAGTCTAAGTCGACTGAGACTTAGCAAGTCTGATAAAAAAGGCAAACTAATGCGTCAGGAAGACCGGCCAAATGAAAAAAAAATCCTACGTTTTTTAGGGGTACTCGCAACTTTATTACTTAGGAAACGTGAGGAATCTCATTGCCACAATTAATGCAGTCTGGTGGCACAACGAGCCACACCCGATCTAGCTCCGTCCGCGTTAAATTTGATCCATCCTTGCTCAGGTTGTTTCCAACGCTCGGCCAGTGCACGAGCCGCTGAAGGAAATCTAACCGTTGGAATTGGCTCAAATATTTAGGAGTGATGCGGAATTATATTCCGCACGATTTCACCGGAGGGATCTGCCAATTGATGTCTGAGTCAACCTCGGTAATTATTTCCCTTAGCTCACGCGGAGTTCCGTCAGGGCTCGGAGTCGGACACGTCTTAGACTAGTCACAGTGGGAGTAACTTGACTAGTAACGTCACACATTTCAATATAAGATTGCTTATGTGGCAGCTAATTAATGAGAAGAGAGGGGTTTGTGGTAACTTAGCTAGTTACTGTAACGTCACACATTTCAACACATAATGAGTCTATAACCTAATAAATGAACTCTTTCATGATACCACTCATATGCTACTACCCACTACGGAGGTAGTAATATCGGCAAGTTACTACTCTATGTTACTCCCCACTGTGAGCAGTCTTAGTGTTTGAGTCGGTCTGGTAGATCCAACCGTCGCAAAGTGACAAATTTTAACAGCTGTTAGAACTCAATTTCGCATCTTTACGGTACCCTATACTAATATAGTCAGAGCGCCCAGGACCTCCTATGGCAATTTGTTTTATGTCCAGTACAAGCATTTTTTACGGTACATTATCCATTGTGAACATTGTTTCAAGTTTCTGTACATCCCACTGTGATCCCTCGGCCGCTACTAAATCACTGTACATATTGTTGCCCAAGTGGTTTGAGGCTGCCACTCCTTGGAATCCAGTTCTCATGATGCACATTAATTGAGGCACCATCACCAATTATCCACGTCACACCTTCTCGATGTAGGTCTCTGCCATGTATAGTAAGATACTACAAAAAGTAAAGGATCCACCACTAGGGCATGTCGCGTTCAAGATCGACCCATCGTTGAAATAACGAGCTTTCAGAACCTTTGCACAAAGAGAGGATGGGAACTGAATGATTCGTCAAGCTTGTTTGACCAACAATGCTTGCTTAAATGCCTTTGGGTCTCTGAATCCCATCACTCCATTCCTGTTTGCCGTACACATCTTCTCCCACGAAATCATATGCACCTTTCGTTCATCATTCACTGCAGCACACCAGAATTTCAAATGAATAGAAGCCTATGTGGCGATGGATAGACCGCATGTAAAAAGAAATAAGGTAGTGGGGGCTCCTATCGAAAATGTGTTATGGGTCTCGGGTCCAGAGTTCTCTTTGGGATCAGCGACAGGAGATGTATTCAGTAGCGTATTCTGCTCAACTGATTCTGTTCTGAATAGGACGCATGGGAAATGGCCCACCACCGGGATCTTTAATGGTCGACACCAACCCGAGCATTCATCGACCTTCGAGAGAGAGCACGGGACCCATCCATGGCGTCCTCCTCTTCCACCTTCCAGCAGCCGCATGAGCAGGAATTCCTACCACTAATCTCATGCCCTCTTTGCGGTGAGAAGATAATATCTGTTGTGTGCTCTACTGTTCATGGATCCAGACCAGGGGATTGTTTCTACAAGGGCGTGTTCAAAAATGTAAGCGTTCGATCCATTCTTCCCCTTCCTGCGCCGACGCTGCATCGTCCATCTCGCCGCGCTCTTGAATCCCAGCTAGACGGTCAAATCCAGCAGCAGATGCGGCGTCCCCATTATCACCTTCGCTCTCACTTGCCGCGACGCCGCCGGCGAACTGTGTCGACACACTAGCCGCCCCTCCTGCGTGTGAACCACACGCCGCCGCCTGATTCAGCCATAGCAGCCTGCGGGAGCGCAATTCCTCGGTGTTAAAAGGGAGAGAGGGGATTGTTGGAATAGTTTGATGTATTGCTTGAGCCTCGTGGACATATATATAGGAGTACATGATCTATTTGAAGTACAAGGCAAACTAGAATATTTCCTAGTCTAACCTTCCTAATACAATCACGTTACTCAACATCCCCCGCAGTCACAACGGTAGCAACGCAGACGGTGAGACTGGAGAAGAATCCGAAGGCAAGCCGACGGACACCCCCCCACAGTCGTAACGGTCGATGCATCGCGGAGTCGTGGTTGGAGTGGAAACCAACGAGGTTGCTCAAGCAGGCGGTAGCCCTTTGTGCCGTTTGTCGATGTAGCCAAGAGCATGGGTGGTGGAGCTGTGGTCGAGGTAGCCGTGCGAAGAATGTCGTGGTCGATGTCGAGTCGGGGTGGCCGGTGTCGAGGAAGTCGCCAAGGAGCCGCGGGCGCAAGGGGGCGCCGAGTTAGCATGGGCGCAGTGGTGTCGAAGTAGGGGTGCACCGGGAAGAAAATGTTGTTGACGACGCATCGCGGCGGGTTTGCCAAGCCCGGGGACACATCGTGGACGAAGGCACACACCGGTGTTGCCAGCACCGGGCATGCGTAGACGAACGAAGACGAAGTTGACGAAGCGCCGACCAAGCTTGCCAGGCCCGGGGACACGTCGTGGATGAAGGCACGCATCGGTGTTGCCAGCACCGGGCATGCGTAGACGAGGGACCTGCACGAGCTGTACGCCATGTCGGAGAAGTCGGAGGGGCCAGCAGAGAAGAACTCAACGACGATTGCGGCGTCCATCGGCGAGGGGCCGATGTCACCAACGGTGGTCGGAGTAGACGAAGTGGTCGGGGTAGATGACGGCGACGCTGGCGACAGGCTGGTGCTTGGACGAAGACGAATGGGGTGGACGGGCGGCGGCGGTGGCTACGAAGGTAGCGCCGGCGGCGGCTAAAGAAGAGCGGCGGCGGCGGTGGCTAGGTTAGGAGTGCGGCGGCGGTGCTCGAAGTAGGCGAAGAACCCTGACAGCGTGACGAAGACCGGCGCGGATGGTGGCGTTCCCGCGCCAAGGGAGACGGCGCGGCGCATACCACGGGAGGTCGACGCGCGGTGACGGCGGAGTGGATCGCGGGCCGCGGCGCTATGGCCCGAAGGGGCGACGCAGCAGCGGCAGGAGGGTCGGGGCCACGGCAGAAAGACCCCGGGGCGGCGGCGGGGTCCGCGGGCCGCAACGCTGCGGCCCGAAGGGGCGACGCAATGGCAGTTCGTGAGTCGGTGCAGCCCTGGGGACGGCCTCGGGGCGGCGGCGGGGACCGCGTATCGTGACACTACGGCCCGAAGGGGCGACGCACGGGTCGATGCAGCCGCGAGGAGAACCACGGGGCGGCGGCGCTGCAACCCGATGGGGCGACGCAGCGGCAGCCCAATGCTCGATCGGTGGAGAGGCGCGCTGAACTCGGTGACGATCTTCACGGGACCTGCGGAGGCGCGCGTAACCGACGGGCCAGGTTGGTCGCGCGGCGTAGATGAGGCGGATCGCCGCGGCGAGCGGGTGATCAAGCCGATCGCGCGCGAGGTCAGGGATGCCGCTCGGTGGAGACGTGGTGGCGGCGGAGTCCGAGATGAAGCCGGCGACGACGGACGGCGTGAGACGTCGTGCGAACGAGCTTGTCAGCACCGGCACCCGGGCTGCCAAAGCAAGGCTGGCACCCGGGTAGGGAGGCTCGAGCGACCAACAGAGCAGTGGCGCCCGAGTTGAGGCAGCCGACAAGCCTGATGCAGCTGTCCCGACGCAGCCGAGGACGAGGCCGGCGAGGTAAACCGCCGGGAAGCCGTGCAGACGCGGCGGAGGCGGGTGATGTGGATCGATGGGCGGGCCGGCGCGGAGCGACGACTATGATTGGTCGTCGCATGGCGCGTGGCCGCCGGGTCGGGGCGATGCAGGTTACCCGGTCGGAGCATGGCGGTGACGGCCGGCGCAGGGCGACGGACGGACCAACGCGCGGACGACGGCTGGCCCTAACAGGCCGCCTCGGCGGCGCGCGTGGCCGCCGGGTCGGAGGAGAGGCCGGCGGGTCGCGCCGGGGTCGGAGTAGAGGCGCTCGGGTTCGACGGCGGCGGTGGGCAACGCAAACCGATCAAGAATAGATCGAAAAACCAAAAAAAACAGCGCGATCAAGATGACCGGAGAGAGAGAAAAAACCCCGGAGCAAGGCTCGGGAAAAAGACTAGCAGCCGGTCAACACGACCGGCAAACGAACCCTAGGTACGGGCAGCGCGGCCCCAGCGGTGGTCATGGAGGCTGACCGCCCTGGAGCGGCGCGCAGGTGCAGAAGCGGCGGCGGCTAGGGTTTAGGATCGACTTGCGATAGATACCGTGTTAAATGGGAGAGGGAATTGATGGAATAGTTTGATATATTGCTTGAGCCTCGCGGGCATATATATAGAAATACATAATCTACTTAGAGTACAAGGCAAGCCAGAATATTTTCTAGTCTAACCTATATTTCCTAATACAATTACGTTATTCAAAACTCTCGCTCTTGACGCCACCGTGACTGACGCGCGTCCGCCCACGTTACTGCTGGCCCCCGCACGAGCGCTACGCTTTGCTATAGGTACAGAACGTATAGCAGCTTTTACCACCAACCGTATGTATGCAATTTAATATTGGCGAATACAGATCTCCATGCTCAGATGGACGTCCAGGATATAGGGTTCAATTGAACCCCAGTCCCAAAACGGCCTTCCCGGGCTCCTATTTATTGAAAAGTAGTAGATTATTCCCCAAAAAAGTATATACAAGATTATTAAATATTTAGGATATGTAAGTGCACAGTATATTCTCTTTTTTCGGGAAAAAGGGAGTTTTATTCAAGATTTATAGAATTACAATCACGAGGCACCAGATCTATTCGGCCAGAAGTAGGGCCAATCGAGATACCAATTAGCCAGCACACAAGGACCTAGCTAGCCTGCACATATTTTCTTTATTCACTTATTTTGTGCGACACATCCCACTGGATGGTGCGATCGATGGTGCGTACGTGTCATAGTTCACTAGTAGGAAAAAGGGGCTTTTACCCCGGTTCATAAGGGCCTTTAGTCCCGGTTCTGGGACTAAAGGGTCGTTACTAATGCCCTAGACCTTTAGTCCCTGTTCTTACACGAACCGAGACTAAAGGCCGTCCACGTGGCCGGTGCGGGGAGCCCAGGCAGGAGGGCCTTTGGTCCCGGTTGGTGCCACCAACCGGGACCAATAGGCATCCACGAGTCAGCACCTGGCAGGAGCTGAGGTTTTTGTTTTTTTTGAAAGGGGGTGATTTAGGGGTTCTGGGGGGTTAATTTAGGTGTTTCATATATCGTCTTAGCTAGCTAATTAATAGAGAGAAGTGTCCTCTCTTATCTCCATGCTTGGTCGACGCTACGTACGTATGGAGAGGAGTAGACACGCTAGCTAGTAATCAAATGAAGGAAACAGAAGATCGTCATGAACATATGCATACAGAGAGAAGTGATATCGACCACCTCTCCTTCTCCGAGATATTGGTCGAACAACAAGTTCTCGTATATCTATCCGACACTACCGGCTAGATATATACAATAATTATCTCTTACAATACAATCTCCTAATTATATTGTAGGAACACAGGGTCCACATAGTATTCTCCGTTTTCAGCGATCACGTGGTCAAGGAAGAATGCCGCCAATTCCTCTTGAATTGCTCGCATACGATGTTCTGCTAGGAGTTCATCCCGCATCCGAAAGATCTAATTTGAAGAAGGGGGTCAATATATATATATATATATATATATATATATATATATATATATATATAAATGAAACTCAACACAAATGATGGTAATAAAATAAAATTGTGAATATTATTGCTTACACACTTCATATTGTTCTTCAGTGTAGCCCCGCTCACAGGTCGTGTGGCGGATGGACTCGCAAACGTAGTATCCACAGTAATTATTCCCGGGTTCCTGCCACAACCACTTTATAAGAAATAGAGGTCAATCAAACTGATAAGCAAGCATGCTAAATGGTATTGATGAAACTAGCGCTTTTCACTAGGAGATGCGCGGAACATGCTACTATGGTACTTACTTTCGGGTGTCTAAATTGCAGCTTCTTCGGGAGTCCCGGAGCTTTTGAGGTGAATTTTCTCCAAACCCTGTCAGACAAAGAAAACAATTACTTGATATCAGGAAATGAACAAAGTTGCTGATATGATGGATAATGATCGATTTAACTTACTTCTGGAGCATTTGAGTCATGTTCGCATAGTCCTGGGGATCTTTTCGTCTCGAGTCTAAGACGGTTACTACTCCCGGCTCAAGCTTAATCTCTAGGAGAATATAGTGGAAGCTGCGCATGCATGCATAAGTCATCAATTACATTACCATAACCTGGAGTAATAAGGGAAACCAAATATGCACAAGACAGTAACACTCACTTGAAGTTGTAAGGAAAGAGTATTATATCTTTGTTTTGATTTAATACCAACGATTGTAGCAAGTTGGCCTCGGCTTCTTTGGGATTTTTTTCAACCGTATATGCATCTATGAGATTTGTGTTAATGAACCCAATATCACCGATTTGTCTTTTCTTCAATTCGGCGATCTTCAATCTGCATAATATAGTGAGGATAAGTATAAATACATGCAATGAAAGAGCTGACCTATATAGAGAGACTTAATGACAGAAGTAGTACTACTTACAGACAGTAGCAAATGATCGTTGTTTTATCGAGGGACTTTTGATTGTAAAACTGGAAGAAATCCTCAAATGGAACATTCAGCAGTTCAATTCCAACGAGGTCATGCTCCGGTTTAACTCTCAGCGTCAAAGTACTCATCCCATCAGACTCTTTGCAGGTTTTCATGTACCAATCATGTAGTCTTCGCATCATCGTGCTTAGAGATCTGACATCTTTGACGAGAGGCTTCCCGTAATGGTATTTGTGGTCGTCCACCTCCATGATTTCATAATGTACATCGTCGGGCAGGTAATCTCCAAGATTGCTATAACCGGGCACCATACCCGGATCATTAGTAACGATGTATTTTGACACCTTGAGCGGGGGGCACGATTGGTTCGCTTGTTCGCCGAGCTGGGCAATTTTTTTCCCAGCTCGTCGTTCTTTCATCCTTTTATCACTGACAGTACTTCCCGACCACTCCGCTTCGGCATATGCCTTTGCAAGAACGCGCTCATAGTTGCCTCTCGGCTTTGGTGGTTTTGTCAGGGCAGCCAGAGTGCGCTTTGCTTTCACCGGATCTACCTTCTCCTCCGGAGGTGAATGTTTCTTTGCTTTCACCCCTTCAAAGAAGTTCTTCACTTCGGCTCGCACGATCTTCGCGTTCTCCTCCTCGGTCCTCTCATATGGCAATTTTTTTCCCAGCTCGTCGTTCTTTTAACCTTTGATCACTGACAGTACTTCCCGACCGCTCCGCTTCGGCAAATGTCTTTCCAATAATGCGCTCATAGTTGCCTTTCGGCGGAGACTTTGGTGGTTTTGTCAGGGCAGCCAGAGTGCGCTTCGCTTTCACCGGATCTACCTTCTCCTCCGGAGGTGGATGTTTCTTTGCTTTCACCCCTTCAAAGAAGTTCTTCACTTCGGCTCGCACGATCTTCGTGGTTTCCTCCTCGGTCCTCTCGTATGGTAACTTCTCTGGAGTCTTCAGAGAAGGACCGAATCTGTATTGCCTCCCGCCTCTGGCTGTACTGCTAGAGGCCGGCAGAGCAGATGGAGCGGCTGCGGCTGTCTTCTTTCCTTGCTTACGAGGCGGAGGAGAAGGACTACGATGCACCGGAGCAGCCGGAGCGGCGGCGGGTCTCTTCCGCACTTGCTGACGAGAAGGAGAAGGAGGAGGCTGGCTGCTCCAGCGCACCGGCGCGGGCGGAGAAGAAGGCGGAGTGCCGCCACGCGCCAGAGAAGGAGGCTGAGTGCCCTGATCACTCGCCGGAGGAGGAGGCGGAGGAGGAGGCGGAGTGCCCTTACTCGCCGGAGCCGTCCAGTTCGGAAGCTTGATGAGCTCCTTCCGCCATAGGCATGGAGTCTTCAGAGCTAAACCCAGCCGAGTCTCCCCTTCACCGGTAGGGTGGTCAAGCTGGAGGTCCTCAAATCCCTCCGTTATTTCATCCACCATCACCCTAGCATATCCTTCTGGAATCGGCCGGCAGTGGTAGGTTGCGCCGGGTTCAGTAGGTAAAACAGAGCCAACAGCCGCCTTGACTTTCAAGTTCTGCCATTCCGCCATAAGGTGGCAATGTTGAGACTCCGTGATAGCATCCACGGGGTAGCTAGCAGGAGCCGCATGCTCCAGCTGAGGCAGCTCGGTGGAAGCCACGCTGCTTCTACGCTGAGATGGCGGTGTAGCTTCGGGGGCAGTTTCGGCATCTTGATTGCCGTCTCGTTCCTCTAGCACTTGAACCCTTTCGTGCAGACGCTGAATTTGGATCTGCTCCACTTTTTTCCTCCTCTCCTGGGTTTTGTAACCGCCCGCGTCCGGAAAACCAGCCTTCCACGGAACGGAGCCTGGCATGCCTCGTGTCCGTCCAGGGTGCTCAGGATTCCCGAGGGCCATTGTGAGCTCGTCGTTCTCTCTGTCTGGAACGAACGTCCCTTCCTGCGCTGCATCGATATATTGCCGAATCTTCTTGACTGGTATTCTCAAAATCTCGTTCGTCCAAACGCACCTCCCTACAGGGTCCAAGGTTCCGCCAGCCCCGAAGAACCAAGTCCGGCAACGGTCTGTCCAGTTCATTGTCTGTGGTTCGATCCCTTTTTCAAGCAGATCATTCTCAGCCTTGGCCCACTTAGGCCGGGCTTTGAGGTAGCCACCTGACCCCGTGCGATGATGAAGCTTCTTCTTCGCAGCATTCTTCTTGTTTGTCGCTAACATCTTCTTACTCTTTTCCGATGTCTTGTGGGCCACAAATGCGGGCCAGTGATCTCTGATCTTCTCATACCGGCCGATGAATTCTGGTGTCTCTTCTTTGTCAACAAACGTTTTCAGCTCATTCTTCCACCTCCTGAATAGGTCTGCCATCTTCTTAAGAGCATGAGACTTGATTAATTGCTCTATAACTGGCTTCTCCGGATCCTCCTCTGGCGGTAGGGTGAAATTTGCCTTCAGCTCAGTCCAAAGATCATCTTTCTGCATATCATTGACATAAGACACCTCAGGGTCTTCCTTCTTAGGCTTATACCATTGGTGGATGCTGATCGGGATCTTGTCCCTAACTAGAACCCCGCACTGAGCAGCAAAAGCATCCTTTGTCCGGAGGGGTTCAATCGGTTGGCCGTCGCGCGCGATTGCTGTGATCTCAAACCTTTCATCCCAGCGCAACTTTCTCTTCGGGCCTCGTCTCTTTACCGCAGTTGTGCTCGATCCGGAGGGCTAGAAAAAAGGAGAAAGACGAGTGTTAATTAATATGTGTACATACCAAAACAATGAATGCATCAATTAGCTAGTCAGCACAGGCTTAACTAATATATTTACCTGGCCGGACTCTGTTCGGTCACCGGAGCCGTCACCACGGGCTCCTTCTTGCACCAGCATTGGGTCACCGGAGCCATCATAATCATGTCTTTCCTCCTCCACTCTTCGATCACCGCAGCCTGCTTCTTCACCCTGTTCTTCCAGACCATCATTGTCGTTAAGATACGACAAGATATCACCTCCGGCTAAGATTATGTCCCCCAACACCTCTTCTGCTTGCTCATCTCGTCCGTGCTCCATTGTTTCTGCAAATATTACAACATGGCAATTATTACACAAACATGACAACAGGTGGATATATTAGTGCAAACGTAGACCTAGCTTATTCCGGGTTTGGGGTGGCCTAGGCAACATTTCAAGGGTAGGGGCGCGGCGGGAGGGGGTAGGAGACCGACATCGTTTTTTTCTAGGGTTTGGGTGTCCTCGAGAGTTTTGGTCGAGCGAGAGGGCCGGGGGGTGCTCCCGTGGTATAAGTTATCACGGTCGAGAGGGGGTATACATATCGACCGTCCATCATGTCGAAGTTATCTGGGAGGGAGTTATATATATCAACAACGACGACATACATACACGGGAAAATAATGTTATCGGGGAGGGGGTATATATCGACACCCCCCCCACGTGTTGAAGTTATCGGGAGGGGGTTTTATATCGAGAACGACGACATACATACACGGGAAAATAATGTTATCGAGGAGGGGGTATATCGACCCCCCTCGTGTTGAAGTTATCCCCCCTCGTGTTGAAGTTATCGGGAGGGGGTAATATCGACAACGACAACATACATACACGGGAAAATAATGTTATCGGGGAGGGGGTATATTGACCACCCCCCCCCCCCACGTGTTGAAGTTATCAGGAGGGGGTTATATCGACAACGACGACATATATACACGGGAAAATAATGTTATCGGGGAGGGGGTATATCGACCCCCCCTCGTGTTGAAGTTATCCCCCCTCGTGTTGAAGTTATCGGGAGGGGTATATATCGACGACGACAGACCCGATAAAACATAAGAAAACGAAGAAGAAATAAAAAGAGGAGAGAAGAAGAAAGGAATAGAGGAGAGGATTGAAGAAAAAAAAAGAAGAAAAAAAAGAGGAGAAGAAGAAAGGAATAGAGGAGAAGAAGAAAAAATAGAAGAAGAAGAAAGGAACAGAGGAGAAGAAGAAAAAATAGAATATTTTCTATTTTTTCTTCTTCTCCTCTATTCCTTTCTTCTTCTCCTCTTCTTTTTCTTCTTTTTTCCTCTTCTTATTTATTTCTCCTCTTCTTCCTCTCCTCTTCTTCTTTCTTTCCTCTTCTTATTTTCTTCTTTCCTATCCTTCTTTTTCTTCTTCTTCCCTTCCTAGCTAGATATATAAAACTTTTCTAAAATTGTAACTTTTGCATATATAAAACTTTTCCATGTGGATCATCATTTCTCATATATATCGAATATATATCCATTGTCATATATAAAAACTTTCTATATATGAACAAAAAACTTTCTATGAACAAAAAAACATTTTTGACATATATATTCATACATTTTGAACATCTACATACATACAATTTTTTTTGTTCACATATACATTATAGCCACATACACATATACATCACATATGAACAAAAAAATTAAACTAATAAAAATAAAAAAAACAGAGCCGGGGCGGCGGCTCTCACAGCGGGGGCGGCTAGGATGATGGCGACGGCGGGGGCGGCGAGGGCACCGGCGCGCGGGGGCGGGACGGGGCGGGGGCGGCGAGGGCGCCGGCGAGCACGCGCGGGCCGGGCAGGGGGGCTCGGGGCGCCGAGGCAGCGCGCGCGAGCAGGGGAGCACGAGGCGGGGCGGCGCGTGGGGGCAGGGCGACGGCGACGAGCACCGGGCGGCGACCCGTCGAGGCAAGGGCGCGGGGCGACGGCGACGAGGAGCGGGCGGCGACGGCGAGCACGGGCAGCCTGGCGGCGTCGGGGGCAACTGGCGAGGTATCTCGAAAATTTCCTAAGTGTGGACTTATATAGCAAAGCCTTTAGTCCCGGTTCGTGGCACCAACCGGGACTAAAGGTGGGCATTAGTCCCGGTTGGTGCCACCAACCGGGACCAAAGGCCCCTTTTCAGCAGCCCAAAGGGCGGGAAGCGGCGGCCTTTGGTCCCGGTTGGTGGCACCAACCGGGACTAAAGGGGGGGCATTGGTCCTGGTTGGTGCCACCAACCGGGACCAAATGCCTTGCGCTGCCCGCGGCCAAAAGTTTAGTCCCACCTCGCTAGTTGAGAGGGGCTCGGAGTGGTTTATAAGCCCCACTGCGGCTGCCCTCTCGAGCTCCTCTCAAATGCAGGCTTACGGGCCTAATGTCACACTGTGCTGTCTGTTGGCCTATTGGGCCTTCTGCGGGCCTGAATCCTGGCCCAGGTTGGGTTTCTAGTCGTATTCAGGCCGTGGTGGCCCAATAGGTGGCAGTTTTTTAAAAAAAATCCAGTTTTTTGGTTCTGTTTTTTGCATTATTTATTTTCTTTTGTTTTTTGCTTTATTTTTTAATTCTTTTTGCTTTTAGGTCAGCAAAATTATAAACTGTCTGTTAGTGCCATTAGTTTTAGAAAACATATAAACTTTCTATTAGTGCCATTAGTTCTTTATGAAAATTCTTTTTGCTGTATTTAGTTTTTTTGTTTTATTTTTTGCTATATTTATTTTGTTTTGTTTCTACTTACAACAAAAAACTTATTTATTTTATTTTATTTTGTTTCTAATTACTTATTTATTTTACTTTATGATAATTCTTTCTGCTATTAAAGTTTCTATCAAAAAAAGTTCTTTATGAAAATTCTTTTTGCTTTTAATGATTAAAAATAAAAAAGAGGCGCAATGCGCGTTGATTTGCTTCAAGCCTTTCGGAATAGTGTAGACTGCACTGCACATAGCTCGATGCAGTCTACCTTATTCCTCAAGGCTTGAAGCTAAGCAACGTGAGCATTGCACCTCTTCTTCATCGTCTCTGCACTCAGGGCTTATAAACCGCTCCTAGTGCCTCTCAGCTAGCGAGGTGGGACTAAGAAACTGCTTAGCTAGTAAGAAACTCTAGTACCGGTTCGTGCCACGAACAGGTACTAAAGGTGCTCGTGGGGCCACAGCCTCATTAGTACCGGTTCGATGCACCAACAGGGACCAAAGGGTGGAATTGGTCCTGGTTCGTGCCACCAACCGGGACCAATGGCCTTGCACAGCGGCGTGGTGGTGAGTTTAGTCCCACCTCGCTAGCTAAGAGAGAGCCACACCTGTTTATAAGGTGCGGTGCGCCTGAGCTGTTGAGCTCCTCTCTAAAGCAGGCTTACGGGCCTAACCTCTCTGCACTCAGGGCTTATAAAGCATTTCAAATGAACTCTGAAAAGGTTGAAAGTTGGCATGGTATCATTATTTCATCCACATAGCATGTGCAAGAAAGTTGAGAGGGTTACGGCAAAAACTAGATGCACTTCTTGTACAAAACGGACAATGGTATCATACTCGTCTATTACAAAGTTGGCATGGTATCATCATAATAGTTGCGGGAGAAAGTCTTCACTTTTTCTTCGCTTGTGTCATTTGCTTATTGCACCGTAACCATGGATAATCTTCATCGTTTATCAGGATGCTTGGGTCAGCCTTGACTTTGAAGGGAGGAATTTCATGAAACTTTTCATAATCTTCAGACATGTCTGTCTTGCCCTCCACTCCCACAATGTCCCTTTTTCCTGAAAGAACTATGTGACGCTTTGGCTCATCGTATGATGTATTCGCTTTCTTATCTTTTCTTTTCCTCGGTCTGGTAGACATGTCCTTCACATAGATAACCTGTGCCACATCATTGGCTAGGACGAACGGTTCGTCAGTGTACCCAAGATTGTTCAGATCCACTGTTGTCATTCCGTACTGTGGGTCTACCTGTACCCCGCCTCCTGACAGATTGACCCATTTGCACTTAAACAAAGGGACCTTAAAATCATGTCCGTAGTCAAGTTCCCATATGTCCATTATGTAACCATAATATGTGTCCTTTCCCCTCTCGGTTGCTGCATCAAAGCGGACACCGCTGTTTTGGTTGGTGCTCTTTTGATCTTGGGCAATCGTGTAAAATGTATTCCCATTTATCTCGTATCCTTTGTAAGTCAATACAGTCGAAGATGGTCCCCTGGATAACGAGTACAACTCATCACAAACAGTGGTGTCACCTCTGAGACGTGTTTCCAACCAACTGCTGAAAGTCCTGATGTGTTCACATGTAATCCAGTCGTCACACTGCTCCGGGTGTTTGGAGCGCAGACTGTTCTTGTGTTCATCGACATACGGGGTCACCAAGGTAGAGTTCTGTAGAACTGTGTAGTGTGCTTCAGACCAAGAATATCCGTCCCTGCATATTATTGAGTCCCCCCCTCCAAGCGTGCCTTTTCCAGTCAGTCTCCCCTCATACCGCGATTGAGGAAGACCTATCTTCTTAAGGCCAGGAATGAAGTCAACACAAAACCCAATGACATCCTCTGTTTGATGGCCCATGGAGATGCTTCCTTCTGGCCTAGCGCGGTTACGGACATATTTCTTTAGGACTCCCATGAACCTCTCAAAGGGGAACATATTATGTAGAAATACGGGCCCCAGAATGACAATCTCGTCGACTAGATGAACTAGGACGTGCGTCATGATATTGAAGAAGGATGGTGGGAACACCAGCTCGAAACTGACAAGACATTGCGCCACATCACTCCTTAGCCTTGGTATGATTTCTGGATCGATCACCTTCTGAGAGATTGCATTGAGGAATGCACATAGCTTCACAATGGCTAATCGGACATTTTCCGGTAGAGGGCCCCTCAATGCAACCGGAAGCAGTTGCGTCATAATCACGTGGCAGTCATGAGACTTTAGGTTCTGGAACTTTTTCTCTGGCATATTTATTATTCCCTTTATATTCGACGAGAAGCCAGTCGGGGCCTTCATACTGAGCAGGCATTCAAAGAAGATTTATTTCTCTTCTTTCGTAAGAGCGTAGCTGGCAGGACCTTCATACTGCTTCGGAGGCATGCCGTCTTTTTCGTGCAAACGTTGCAGGTCCTCCCGTGCCTCAGGTGTATCTTTTGTCTTCCCATACACGCCCAAGAAGCCTAGCAGGTTCACGCAAAGGTTCTTCATCACGTGCATCACGTCGATTGAAGAGCGGACCTCTAGCTCTTTCCAGTAGGATAGGTCCCAAAATATAGATTTCTTCTTCCACATGGGTGCGTGTCCCTCAGCGTCATTCGGAACAGCTAGTCCGCCGGGACCCTTTCCAAAGATTACGTGTAAATCATTGACCATAGCAATTACGTGATCACCGGTACGCATGGCGGGCTTCTTCCGGTGATCTGCCTCGCCTTTGAAATGCTTGCCTTTCTTTCGACATTGATGGTTGGTCGGAAGAAATCGACGATGGCCCAAGTACACATTCTTCCTGCTTTTGTCCAGGTATATACTTTCAGTGTCATCTAAACAGTGCGTGCATGCGTGGTATCCCTTGTTTGTCTGTCCTGAAAGGTTACTGAGAGCGGGCCAATCGTTGATGGTTACAAACAGCAACGCGTGCAGGTTAAATTCCTCCTGTTTGTGCTCATCCCACGTATGTACACCGTTTCCATTCCACATCTGTAAAAGTTCTTCAACTAATGGCCTTAGGTACACATCAATGTCGTTGCCGGGTTGCTTAGGTCCTTGGATGAGAACTGGCATCATAATGAACTTCCGCTTCATGCACATCCAAGGAGGAAGGTTATACATACATAGAGTCACGGGCCAGGTGCTATGATTGCTGCTCTGCTCCCCGAAAGGATTAATGCCATCCGCGCTTAAACCAAACCATACGTTCTTTGGGTCAGTTGCAAACTCAGCCCAGTACTTTCTCTTGATTTTTCTCCACTGCGACCCGTCAGCGGGTGCTCTCAACTTCCCGTCTTTCTTACGGTCCTCACTGTGCCATCGCATCAACTTGGCATGCTCTTCGTTTCTGAACAGACGTTTCAACCGTGGTATTATAGGAGCATACCACATCACCTTCGCAGGAACCCTCTTCCTGGGGGGCTCGCCGTCAACATCACCAGGGTCATCTCGTCTGATCTTATACCGCAATGCACCGCATACCGGACATGCGTTCAGATCCTTGTACGCACCGCGGTAGAGGATGCAGTCATTAGGGCATGCATGTATCTTCTGCACCTCCAATCCTAGAGGGCATACGACCTTCTTTGCTGCGTATGTACTGTCGGGCAATTCGTTATCCTTTGGAAGCTTCTTCTTCAATATTTTCAATAGCTTCTCAAATCCTTTGTCAGGCACATCATTCTCTGCCTTCCACTGCAGCAATTCCAGTACGGTACCGAGCTTTGTGTTGCCATCTTCGCAATTGGGGTACAACCCTTTTTTGTCATCCTCTAACATGCGATCGAACTTCAGCTTCTCCTTTTGACTTTCGCATTGCGTCCTTGCATCGACTATGACCCGGCGGAGATCATCATCATCGGGCACTGGTTCCTCTTGATCTTCAGCAGCTTCCCCCCTTGCAGCATCATTGGGCATATCGTCTGGTTCCTCTTGATCTTCAGCAGCTTCCCCCGTTGCAGCATCACCGTATTCAGGGGGCACATAGTTGTCATCGTCCTCTTCTTCTTCGCCGTCTTCCATCATAACCCCCATTTCTCCGTGCCTCGTCCAAACATTATAGTGTGGCATGAAACCCTTGTAAAGCAGGTGGGCGTGAAGGATTTTCCGGTCAGAGTAAGACTTCGTATTCCCACATATAGGGCATGGATAACACATAAAACCATTCTGCTTGTTTGCCTCAGCCACTTCGAGAAAATCATGCACGCCCTTAATGTACTCGGAGGTGTGTCTGTCACCGTACATCCATTGCCGGTTCATCTGCGTGCATTATATATAATTAAGTGTGTCAAAAACCATTACAGAACATCATGAATAGATAATTAAGTGACCAAATTAATAGAAGTTCATCATCACATTAGAACCAAAGTACATACATAGTTCTCATCTAACAACATATATACAGCTCTCCAGAGCATCTAATTAATTAAACCATATATTGAAACTATGTAAAACATTTCAATGCGAAAACAAATGCGATCGTAATCGCAACCAAGGTAACAATTGATCCAACGGCATAATGATACCAAGCCTCGGTATGAATGGCATATTTTCTAATCTTTCTAATTTTCAAGCGCATTGCATCCATCTTGATCTTGTGATCATCGACGACATCCGCAACATGCAACTCCAATATCATCTTCTCCTCCTCAAATTTTTTTATTTTTTCCTTCAAGTAATTGTTTTCTTCTTCAACGAAATTTAACCTCTCGACAATAGGGTCGGTTAGAATTTCCGGTTCAACCACCTCCTAGATAAATAAAATCTATGTCACGCTGGTCGGTATATTTGTCATAAACAATAAATGAATCAAATAGTTATAAAAAGATAATATATACCACATCCGAATCATAGACAGGACGAGGGCCGACGGGGGCGGATACCAAAACCATCACACTATGTAATAAGAAGGAATAAAATAGTAAGAAAATTAGACAAGTATCTATCTAAAGTAAGATTTTTTTTCCTTTCAAAAAGAAGATAAGAACAAGAGGCTCACCACGGTGGTGCCAGCGACGAGATCGGCGCGGGCGGTCGACGGCGGTGAAGACGGAAATGGAACGTGACGGCCGCTAAACCTAGACAAATCTCGAGGAAAATGGAGCTTTGAGGTCAAGCTTCGAGAGGACAAAGCTTAACTAGTGTGGCTCGGGCATTTCATCGAACACCTCATGTGCATAGGAGGTGAGCTAGAGCACCGCAAAGCCCTCCCCTCGCCGGCCAGAGAAAAACAGAGCACTGGAGTGCTCTGCTCGCGGGCGAGGGGTATATATAGGCACCTCATTGGTCCCGGTTCGTGGCATGAACCGGTACTAAATCCGGGCCTTCTGTCCCGGTTCATGCCAAGAACCGGGACCAATGGTTGTGGGCCAGGAGCGAGGACCATTAGTCCCGGTTCGTGGCTCGAACCGGGACAAATGGTTCCATACGAACCGGGACCAATGCCCACGAGGCCCCGGCCGGCCCCCTGGGCTCACGAACCGGGACGAATGCCCCCATGGGTCCCGGTTCGTGACTGAACAGGGGCTAATGTGAAAACTGCCCTGTGACCTAAGCCATGTTTTCTACTAGTGGTTAGAGCCAGCTTGCTTCACCCCTGCCACCTCCGGCCACCGCAGCTGCCCTCCCTCTGGCAGTTGATGTAGGCGGCGGCGACCGGAGCGCCAAGGCTGTAGCACTCTGCCATGTCCCTCGTGACGAAGTTGGAGCGCCACCCTGGTGGGTAGATGGCCTCCCGCGCCATCTGCCGGAACACCACGAATGCCAAACGGTGGATGCCCGCCGTCGGTTGCGGCCTCTCGTACGCCACCACCTCAGTGCCTAGATGCATGCACCCGGAAAAACTCTTTTAGTACGGTGGATGTTCTTTTTTTCTTTATGAAAGAGGAAGACAGTTACTTTCCTCTTGCGGAGGAAAGAAAGAAGACAGTTGGAGAGGGTATATAACTGACAGGATACATGTCCCACGTCATTTCTTACCATGTCCCACGTCACCTCCTTCTGGTATGTCTGTGACAAGCCTATGTACGGAAGAATTAAATTGAATCAATGATTTACTCTGAACTAAAACCACGACAAAAATATTATAAAACAAAGGGAACATATATACATGTTATTTTGAGAAGGTTAATTCGCCCGCAAAGTGCATGCGTAAGGGAAGTGGCTAAGGTAAAGCTTGCTTAATTTATCACGTACCAATGGAGGTACTCCCGTTCGCAAGGGTCGCTTGGTCTAGGCACATCAGGGTCTACCATCACCCAGTAACAAATTAACATGGGACACATTATTTATGAACAAATATTCAAATAACCATGTGTTTTTTACACGAATACGCAAAGCTTGCATAGCATTTCATTGATAGAACCATGTGTAACACCTTGGTTAAAAGAAACAGTCGCAACAGGTACGTATGCACAAGGAAACCACTCACGACCACTCCGTGGTGTTAGCAATTACAAATTCTGATATTGGTATATGCAATCAATCATAGTACTTAAGAATAGAGCACTCACGAGCGTGTAGAGTGATCCCGCCCTTCCTGTGATGTGCACCGTGGGCTGGTTCGCCACCTGCGACGGCCTCAGCTCGGACCCAGCCATGATCTCGCGGTTGCCGTACAGCACCCTCAGCCGTGCCGACGCGTCGAAGTAGTCGACAACATCGCCAACGATCCCCCCGACGATTAGCGGATCCCTCGACTTATGCATGCTCCCAATACTTATTATTATTAGGTTTAGAACCAACCGTACGTACCTAGGAACTCGACAGATTGGTGCTATATATGGTATGAGGTATATATGTGCACTGTCCCTACTGCTATTTATATGCTTCCCAGTACTGAAATTCCCATGATGTCATCTTGAGAGTGCTTACGGGTGAAAAGGTACGACCTGCTTCTGGTGTTCCTTATTCCCAATATAATTAAGCCCCAATGGACGACACTAACAGGAGATGGCATGTTGACATCTCATGGAATCTGTTGCCTGATTTCTGATCGGATGACCAATGGGCTGGCCTGCAAGAGTTTGAATCAACTTACAAGGATGCATCAGAGTACGCTTCCTCGCCCCTTTTCTAGAATCAAACTTTCTGTGAAGGTCCATCCAATATGTTTCCTAAAGTAGTACTACACTAGTACTAGTAGTGGACAGAATCTGAACCCTTCACGTGGTGGAGATTGCAACAGATCCCTCCCAAAAATGAATATCCCCACGTGATCAGTTAACTGGTCTCAAGACTTCCACAAGAGCAAACTCTTCTCCTTCAGGGAAGGGCAAAGAAGAAGACAATCAGTACAAACAACTGTTTGGTTGTGAGCCTGACTCTTTCCCTTTTAGATACCTTGGTATCCCAATTCATTTTCGTAAACTTGTTAATAACAAATGGAATGGAATTGAGGACCACTTTGAGAAAAAATTGAGTTATTCTATTGGTAAGCTTATGTCTTATGAGGCAGCGGTCACCCTATTCAATGTTGTTCTTGCAAGTTTACGAATGTTCATATATTATCTTTCTTTGAAATACATAAAGGGGTAAAAAAGATTAATTACGGATGTTCCTAGTTGGTAATGGTACCACTACTAGATTCTGAGAAGATACATGGCTAAGGGAGACGCCTTTCGCTTTGAAATACCCTTTTTATATAATATTGTGCAACGTAAGGAGGATTATGTTGCCACGGTATTAAACTTGGTACCACCTAGTATCCAATTTAGGAGATCCCTCGTAGGGGAACGTTGGAATGCTTGGTTGCATCTGGTCCGTAGGTTGATGGATGTTCAACTTACAGACCAGGCGGATACAATTAGCTGGAAGTTAACCACAAATGGAATCTTCTCAGTGAAATCCATGTATTTGGACTTAATTGATTTTGGGCCATTGTCGAGATCTTTGCACATATGGAAGATTAAAGTTCCGCTTCCCATTAAAATCTTTATGCGGTCCGTCCACAAAGGAGTCATTTTGAAAAGGCTAGGAATTGGACTTGGTGAAAAGGAATTGGGTTGGTAACTCCACGTGTTGTTTTCGTGATCAAAATGAATCGATTAAAGACCTCTTTATCGAGTGTCCACTTGCAAAATTATTATGGTGATCAATTCATATAGCTTTCAACGTTCATCCCCAAATGAGCATAAACACGTTATTTGGGATGAGGCTTAGTGGAGTGGACATACACATAGGTAAACATATTTGGATAGGTATATGTGCACTATTCTGGGCTATGGAACACTAGGAATGATATGATTTTTAATAGGATAAAATTCACTATTTTTTTGCAGGTTATATATAGAGCTACGCTTGGATCCGTATGTGGTCGTTACTCACTTATGCGGACTTCAGGGAGCTTTTAGTTATTAGGTGCAACCGCTGGGAGACGGTGGCACGGGCTATCTTCAGTCGATTTAGATGGCGAGCTAATAATAGAATAGGTGTGTAGGCATCGTAGCCTGTTTTTTATCGCCGAATGTGGCGCTTTACAGATTTTTTTTTTGACTTTTGCTCAGCTTATACTGCTGCTCACTGCGTGGCCAGTGCGAGCGCTACTGCTCGGCCAAGCACAACAGTATATATTGCTAACCGCCCTGGGATTTTGTGAATGGACGTTGCAAATTCATCACAAGCTACCATAAAAGAGCTCGTCCAGTACATCATCCGGTGTGAACATTGTTTCAAGTTTCTGTACATCCCACTGTGATCCCTCGGCGGCTAGTAAATCACTGTACATATTGTTGCCCAAGTAGTTTGAGGCTGCCACTCCTTCGAATCCAGTTCTCGTGGTGCACATTAATTGAGGTACCATCACCAATTCTCCACACCACACATTCTCGAAGTAGGTCTCTGCTATGTAGTAAGATACTACGGAAATTAAAGGATCCACCACTAGGCATGTCGCGTTCAAGATCGACCCATCCTTGAAATAATGAGCTTTCAGAACCGTTGCACAAAGAGAGGATGGAAACTGAATGATTCACCAAGCTTGTTTGGCCAGCAATGCTTGGTTAAATGCCTTTGGGTCTCGGAATCCCGTCCCTCCATTCCTCTTTGCCGTACACATCTTCTCCCATGAAAGCCAATGCACCTTTTGTTCACCGTTCGCTGCGCCCCACCAGAATTTTATAGAAATAGAAGCCTACGTTGCAGTGGATAGGCCGCATGAAAGAAGAAATAAGGTACCGGGGGCTCCTATTATTAGAAAGTAGTAGATTATTGCCCCAAAAAGATTATATACAAGATTATTTAATATTTAGGTTATGCTGCAGAACGTCGGGCGTGTGCTGCCGGCGGAGAAGGAGCTCGGCGTGTATCGCCGAGGAAGAGCATGGAGGTGTCACGCAGCGGTGGAGGATGCAGCGACGACCATGCAGGCGCTGGGCGCCGTGTGTCCGCGGCGAGTCATGTCAAGATTAAGGGGGAAATTGTGAGCACTAATTTTGAAAACGGCCAGTTGGGGATGGCCGAGTCGTCCGCGCGGAGCAGCAGCGTCGGGCAGCCGCTCCAATGTGGACGTGCATGAGCGGGCGCTGTATGTGGATCGTGGCGCAGCTTCTGCGGTCGTAGATTGTTGAGTGTGCATGTAGATATCCTCAAAAAAAAAAGTGTGCATGTAGATAGTAGTCAGTGCTACTTGGTCATCTAGTCATTCATGGATAAGTTAGTTAGCCACATAAGCTGTGAAGCCACCGGTCATCATGGATACGGACGTGCATGTTGTGATTAGCTTAGTGCGTGAGTTAGTTGCCCGGTGTGCCGGCCGGGTCGTGTGTGTGCACGGGTATAAAACCCCCTCTCCTATGTGGTGAGTTGCCGGGCCGTGTGGGTATGTGCCCAGGTTGAGTAAAGTGAGGCGGTTCCAGCAGCCGAGGCGCCGTTAGTGCGGCGAGGTGTTTATGCACCGAAAATATTTATATCCCTCTCCTTCTTCCACCTACAATTTAAGCGAGTGTGAGAGCGAGATAGTCCGAATTTGTCCCAACACACCGTATATTCGGCCACAAATAGAGCCAATGGAGGTAGCCAATTAGCCAGCACACAAGGACCTAGCTAGCCTACACATATGTTCTTTATTCATTTATTTTGTGCGACACATCCCACTGGATGGCGCGATGATGCGTACGTGTCATAGTTATAGCCAGCTTGCTTCACCCCTGCCACCTCCGGCCACCGCAGCTGCCCTCCCTCTGGCAGTTGAAGTAGGCGGCGGCGACCGGAGCACCAAGGTTGTAGCACTCGGCCAAGTCCCTCGTGATGAAGTTGGAGCGCCACCCTGGTGCGTAGATGGCCTCCCGCACAGCCTGCTGGAACACCACGAAGGCCAAACGGTGGATCCCTGCCATCGGCTGCGGCTTCTCGTAAGCCACCACCTCAGTGCCTGGATGCATGCGCCCGAAAAAACTCTGTTAGTACGGTGGAGGTCCTTTTTTCCTTTGTGTAAGAAGAAGACAGTTTTTTTTCCTTTTGCGGAGGAAAGAAAGAAGAAGTTGGAGAGGGTATATAATTGCAACGATAGTACTCGATCAGTAAATTAATTTCTTACCACGGCCCACGTCACCTCCTTCTGGTATGTCTGTGACAAACCTATGTATGCAGGAATTAAACTGAACCAATGAGTTACTTTGAACTAAAACCACAACAAGAATATTATGAAACGAAGAGCATATATACATGTTATTTTGAGAAGGTTAATTCGCCCACAAAGTGCACGCGTAAGGGAAGTGGCTAAGGTAAAGCTATCTTAATTTAGCACATACCAATGGAGGTACTCCCGTTCGCAAGGGTCGCTTGGCCTAGGCACATCTGGGTCTACCATCACCTAGTAACAAATTAAGAAGGTCCGTATCAGTAGACCACTAAAGACCACTCCTTGGTGTTAGCAATTGCAAATTCTGATATTGATATATGCAATCAATGATACAACTTAAGAATGGAGCACTCACGAGCGTGTAGAATGATCCCGCTCTTCCTGTGATGTGCACCGTGGGCTGGTTCGCCACCTGCGACGGCCTCAGCTCGGATCCGACCGTGATCTCGCGGTTGCCGTACAGCACCCTCAGCCGCGCCGACGCGTCGAAGTAGTCGACGACGTCGCCAACAATCCCCCCGACGATTAGCGGATCCCTCGACTTCGGCATGCTCCCAATACTTATTATTAGGTTTAGAACCAACCGTACCTAGGAACGTGACAGGTTCGTGCTATATATGGTATGGGCTATATATGTGCACCGTCCCTGCTGCTATTTATATGCTAGCTTCCCAGCACTGAAATTCCCACGACATCATCTTGAGGGTCAAAAGATACGACTTACTTCTGGTGTTCCTTTTTCCCAATATAATTAAGCCCCAATGGACGACACTAACATGAGATGGCATGTTGACATCTCATGGAATCTGTTGCCTAACGTTGCCTGATTTCTGATCGGATGGTCAATGTGCTGCCGACGCCAGAGAGTTTGAATCAACTTACAAGGATGCATCAGAGTACGCTTCCTCGCCCATTTTCTGGAATCAAACTTTCTGTAAAGGTCCATCCCGATAAGTTCAGCAAAAAGTAGTGTGGGCAGAATCTGAACCCTTCACGTGCTGGAGATTGCAACAGATCCCCTCCCAAAAATACCGATGTTCATGTTTTCTTTCTTTAAAATATCTAAAGGGTTAGAAAAAGATTGAATTACTACAAATGCAGGTTTTTCTCGCAGTCTGATGAACATAAGCGTAAATACCACCAAAAGCGGCGGGGCGCGATATGTCATCCTAAAGACCAAGGAGGTCTAGGGGTCGACAACCTCGAGATTGAACATAAGTGTCTGTTGAGCAAATGGATATACAAGATACTTACTAAGGACAGAGTTTGGCAAAAAAATACTTACAAATATGTACCTCCATTCTGTAAAGGCCTCATGGGTGTTAAAAATGACTTTCGCATAGGGACATTTGCGTTAGGCAATGGCCTGTTCTGGAAAGATACATGGCTAGGGCAAATGCCACGTATCATGCAATACCCCTGTCTCTATCATATTGTGTAGTGGAAAGATGTCTTTGTCGGCTCTATGATGGGCCAGGTACCGTTGAACGTTGCCTTCCGCAAAACACTGCTCGGTGAAAAATGACAGGCTGGTTAAACCTTGTTCACATGATCAGACACATTTTGTTGGAACTTGACTACTTCTGGTGCCTTCGCAGTCAAATCTGTGTATACAGACCTCATCAATGATTGGCAACCTTTCGACCACAAATATATTTGGATAATGAAAGCCTGGTTGAAACTTAAAATCTTTATGTGTTATTTAGATCGCACGTTATCCTGACACAAGTTCATCTGAAAAAAGGAATTGGCAATTATGCACTAGATGTTGCTTTTGTTGCGATGAGGAGTTGATTCAGCATCCATTCCTTCACTACCAACTGGCAAAGCTATTATGGTGATCTGTCCATATAGATTTTAATTTACCTCCACTCATGAGTAGTACGAATATGTTTGGTAACTAGTTAGTGCGGGTGCATCCCGAGTTGAAGCCTCTTATCCGTGTGGGAATTTGCGCTTTAATTTGGGCCATTTGAAACACTTAAAATAATTGTATGTATAATATAACAAAATTATAAAAAAATTGTAGGTTATGTTTAAGGCCATCAACTAGATCCATACATGGTTGTTATGATGCAAAGGGGAGGATCAGACATCCACAATTTTTCGGTGCAATCGGTGGGAGTCGGTTTCTCGGGATTTGTCCAATAGATTTGGTTGGTGGGCTTCAAGTATGATTTGTGATGCATGAGGCTCATTTGCTATGTTTTCTTTTTTATTTTGCGCTTGGGGTAGACGGGTAGTCATGTGTGCTAGTTTTTCTGTTCAAATTTATTGTGATCGGATGATGATCTTTCAAGCAATCAATAAAAGGACTGTCTAGTACAATAAGGTTTGCCCGGCTCTAGCGAGGGAGGAGCGATGACGACGGCGTGCCTTTGGCTCGCTCCAGTGTTTGTAGTCGTCGCTAGGTGGTCCATGGACTTGGTTGTAATTTTTATTACCTCTAGTGTTCTTTGTACTACCATGATTGATGAATAACTTGGAAATTTCTCTCGCAAAAAAATTCAATAAAAGGTATTGTGCATAACTCCATGCAGAGGCTGAGGGCTATCCTTTTTTCGAAAAAAATGTAGACCATGCTAGGATGTTTCTCTATCTCTCTCTTCACTTAGCGTACATCCATTTACTTATGATACCTAGTTGGCATTGATAACAAGGATCTGATGAATTATGAGTTCAATAGATCCTCTTTAGCAAAAAGATGTAGACCATGCTAGGATGTTTCTCTACCTCTCTCTTCACTTAGCGTACAGGTATCTTCCTCTCTCCATCTATTTTTTCTTGAAAGGGTCTCTCCATCTCTTTCGGCCCCTTTCAACCAAACTATGAAGTTTGTGAAAAATCACTCGCACACACAGGAGCTTTAGTCCAGATTACACTCAGACAGACTCATATGAACTAGGAAACCAAGACAATGATTGTCTCTCTGCTCCCGGTTATATATAATGTTTTTTTAACAGTTAATGTTCTCGATTAAGTTTAATTTCTGAGTTCATGAACATTTGGGGTCTGTTTGGGAGCTCTTCAGCTTCAAACTCTGCCGATATGAGATTGGTGGAGGAGATCCCTACTTACCCTTAATCGAAGAGTATCCCTATAGCGAAATATAAGCCGCCTAAAAATATTAGTGTATTTAGCTAATAAAATACTAATTAAAAGTGGAGAAAGCAAAAAAGAGAAAATATACAGAATGCTAAAAATATCAATGGAGAAGAAAGGAGTGAAATGCACCAGTAGTCCATTAACTCAAATTGAATGCACATCCAACAACTCACAAAATGATTGATTTATACCATAAATTCGCTAATTTGATCAAATAAGGCCAGAACAGATTCGAAAGAGAAAAAACCGGCCACTTGGCTGCCACGTCAACAGTCTCTAGACCGCTCGTGAGCTTACTATGTTTTATAGGGATCTATTTGCATACTTGCTGTTTTATCTAACAAACCATGCTAACAGCATAAGGAGGAAAAAGACGAAAAAATAATTGTCTATAATAGGATTGAAACCCAAGTCCTTGGGCGTTGGCAAGAGTCTAGCAAACCACTGGAATACCAACTGGCTTGTATTGTTTGATGAAGGCAGCCCCATACGATGGATAAGAAAAATGCTATTCTTCACCCTTGGTGAGGAATAAGAAATAGTTATTCCCCACCCCTCTCTTATTACATCACTACACCACCTTTTTACGTCCAGTAAATTTTGTCATACTCCGAAAGTGAAAATAGAAGGTAAGAAAAATGTATCCGGGTAAAAAAATTCACAAGACGTAAACTTAAAAACGTAAAACTATAGTATATAATACACATATCTTATTTTATTACTAGTAAAACGCCCGTGTGTTGCTACGGACTACAATGTCTTCAAGGTCGAAGCTCATTTCTCTCGTACGTTTGTGTGTGTTCGGACATCAAATGGACGCCCAATGGGCTCCCCAAAATTCAACTGTCTGGATAGCCCGGGCTCTCTCAATTCCAGCCCATATGTGTTGAAGAAATGTGGTTGACTATCCACGATGTTATCTCTAACATGCACTCCCAACACAAAAAACCCCACACAATGACACACCCTTCCTGTTTGCTGTCAGACCCTCCCCTTTAGGCTGGGCTGTTGTAGCGAGAAATTTCTCGTTGGAGCCCTCTCCCATAAAACCGGGTAACGCCCACCTCACCTTCACCATGGCGCCCTCTCTCCTTCGCACTGTACTTCCACACATACCACGAAGGAGGAGTCATGCCCAACCGCCCCGCTGTCCACCCTGATCGCCTCCCCTGTGTTCATGTCGATCGGCCACCGCCATCAAGGGGTAGGAAGCATGCGCCGCCTGTGACGCCCCCCGAGCCAAGAAGGTAGATCCGACATCTCCTGAGCCATTTTCATGTTGAAACATACAGTGCAATGTCCTGCATTACCACGAAACAAAAATATGATGTCCATTGTTGGACATGCAACTAATACACCACCGTGTTCGTTATTAACTCTTGAAGTGAACAACTACAAAATGTAATAGGATTGTGGAAAGATAGAGCGTGCATGTCATGAGAGAAAGCACTCACAGGAGTTCAAATAAGAGCAATGCCTAGCATGCAAATAGTCATATTCTTTTCAATCAACAATTCATGCTAAGCTTTCTATATTCTTTTCAATCAACAATTCATACTAAACAACAGAAACATCACAGATTTATTTTTTGAAAACCCCGAAGAAAACCATGAAAACCCGTGAGGAAACAAAGAAAATAACGAAAAACAAAACAAAATGAAGAGACTCGTGAAAACTAAGGAACCAAATCCAAATAGAATAGTATCACCGACATGTTCTCGGCAAGAAACTGCGGAGAGGCAAGATCTGATGTTGTTTGGAGGTTATAATGAAGCTTGGCCATTCTTCTTGAACTCCTTATTACAGACCATGGCTTATACTGAACCACGAACAGGCCAAAACTTATGCAAATCTATTTTTTTTTGCTGAAGTTACACACCCACACATGTTGTAGCACTTATGGCATGACTGCCAGTCGGACTAGCCTTTGTCAGGCCAAGTCGAGGCCTGGCAAGGGCCCCTGCTGTGTGTCCACGCCAGAGGGCCAATGGGACGCTGTCATCTCCCACCGCCCCTAGACTTGTCTTTTCCAGGAAGCTTAGCGTAGCTCAGTGGTAGGGGCACAGTCTTTTGTTTCAAGTGAGACTTTAGGTTTTGGAATTTTTTCTTTGCCATATTTATTATTCCCTTTATATTCGACGAGAAGCCAGACGGGACCTTCATACTGAGCAGGCATTCAAAAAAGCTTTCCTTCTCATCTTTGATAAGAGCGTAGCTGGCAGGACATTGATACTGCTTTGGATGCATGTCGCCTTTTTCGTCCATATGTTGCTGGTCCTCCCGTGCCTCCTGTGTATCTTTTGTCTTCCCATACACGCCCAAGAAGCCTAGCAGGTTCACGAAAAGATTCTTCGTCACATGCATCACGTCGATTGTAGAGCGGACCTCTAGGACTTTCCAATAAGGTAGGTCCCAAAATATAGATTTTTTCTTTCACATGGGTGTGTGTCCGTCAGCGTCATTCGAAACAGATTGTCTGCCAGGACCCTTTTCCAAAGATTACTTTTAAATCCTTGACCATATCAAATATATCATCACCAGTATGGTGGCGAGACTTTTTTCGGTGATCTGCCTCACCTTTGAAATGCTTGCCTTTCTTTCTTAAGAGATGCTTCACTAGTGGAAAAAGTGCTAGCCACAACTTTCGTTGGTGGCGCGCCATTTACAACCAACGCCACCACTTTTTTTTCAAATAGTGGTGGTGTTGGCTTATTTGGTACGACATTAGTAGGGGCATAGTGGTTACGTTGAAAAACAGGGTAGCGTCAGAAGTATATGGGAACAATAATTTGTACCAGACGTAATATAGTGCTTTCGTGGAATAGCACCGAACGCCAGTACTATTATATTTAGTTGTGGCATGTTGTTGGTTCCGACGCCAGTATTGTTATTTTGTCACTGCCAACATTCTTATATTTTTTTGGTATATTCTTTTTTATAGTATATTATAGTTTACTTTTATTTAATTTTTACTACTTTAAACAGAAATAATGACATTTTTTAAAATATGTACTTTGAGACTTTAAATTACTTTTTTCCATTTTAGTTGAAGACATGAAATATATAGTTTTGAGTCTTCAAATATGTAGTTTGACACTTCCAATTTTTTTTCTTTTTAGTTTTTTATGTGGTGATCTTTTTTATAGTATATTATAGTTTACTTTTTAAATTTCTGTTATTTTTAAATGGTAATAATGACATTTTTTAAAATATATACTTTGAGACTTTAAATTTACTTTTTTTCCTTTTTAGTTTAAGACTTGAAATATATAGTTTTGAGCCTTCAAATATGTAGTTTGACACTTCCAAATTTTTTTATTTTGAGTTTTCTATGTGGTGGTCTTTTTTATAGTATATTATAGTTTACTTTTGTTAAATTTCTATTATTTCTAAATGGAAATAATAACATTTCTTAGGTGGTGACTTCTTTTCTTATTGGGCTAGCCCAAAATTAGGATGCCGTGGGGGTCAAAACCAACGGGGCAACGCCCCTCTCGACCCACTCCCTCTCTTTGCCCTGCGCTGCTCTATTCCATTCCCCTTTCTCTCTCTCTCTCTCTCTCTCTCTCTCTCTCTCTCTCTCTCTCTCTCTCTCTCTCGCCGCTCGTCGTTGCCGCTTCGATTCCGGCTGATTCCGGCGATTGTCGTCGTTCTCCGGTCCTGAGGTACACATCTGAGCCTCCCACTCTCATCTAGTACATTTGGATTTTTTTAATTAGAGGTGTGTTTCGCATTCCCTATGCTAGGGTTTCGGCAACGGCAGCAGGCGACGGCGACGGCAACAGGCAACGGCGACGGAGTAGACTTAGGCCACCCTCGGCTCCAACCCAGGTGAGCATATCATCCTTCCCTCTTTTGTTGTAGGTCACTGCCACTGTCAATCAAATTAAGGTGTTTGAGTTGCTAGCTGTAGTAATTGGAAGTGCAATCTATCAATGAAATTAAGGTGTTTGAGTTGTTGTTGCTGTTGTCAATTGGAAATTGGAAATTGGAAGTGCAATATGTCAATTTTTAAGTCATCATCTTTGGAAGCATCTAAATTATGAAACAAATTGTTTGAGTTGCTGTTGTAATCCTTAACAAAGTGTTTGAGTTGTTGTTGTGTACTACTTTTGCACCATCTCACATATATCACAAGCTTCTCATTGAATCTTCGGTTTCATTCAAATAGTTGAGTGTCCAATGTGGCAATATGTGGCAAATATAGTGTCCAAAGAAAATTTCCACTCGAAAGTAATGCTCCAAGTTAGGTGTGGCAAATATAGTCACAATCCAAACAAGGCCTTAGGGGTTGTTTGGTTCTAAGCCAAAACTTCCCACACTTTGTCACAACTCAACTTAGGCAAGTTTGACCAGGTTAGGTGTGTGTTTGGTTCTTGCCCACATGTTATAGATACAAACTGGCATATATATACAACACTTCGTCCATATAATTGTGTGAAGATATCAAGAGTGCTATATTGTTATTTTCCAATGCTAGTTATGCACATGCTGGAGGTGGATTAGGAGCACTCGGCGACCCAACCCTCCGAAATCACTGCCGATACTCTGCCACTCGGGATGCATGCCACTTTTTACAAAATAATTTGTTAGGTGTGAATACATGACCAATGCGTAGAACCAAACAGTATGTACCTGTGCTGCATCATTTAATATAGGTCAGACATCATATTAAATTCAGCAGCTAAAGTCCGCAAACATTGATCTACATTGACTGGGTGGAAGACTCGTGCACGTCACCTTGATTGTATATAGTAAAAGAGTGTATGTAGGTAAAAATTGCCGGAGGAAGAATGTTTGTTACCGTGGGAAACGACGTGTCGGGGGTGAAAAAGATGTGAAAGTTCACTGTTGGGAGTAAAGAAAAACATGGAGGTCTAGCGTACACTGTCACGTCTACAGTCCATGACAAAAATGGATATACATAAACAAGAATTCGAGTCGACAAAAGATTCGCTTGAACACGATTGAGATTAACACTAATGGTAGGCGGTACAAGTTCACAAGAACGTACCAACCACATCCGATGCTTATAAGAAGAAAAGATTACATTGTAGCTGGATATACTAGTCCGGCACAAGCAGACAAAGGATAATCCCCAGTTCATTTAGGTAATCTTACTGACATATCAGCTACATATAAAAACACCAGGCTTGCCTTTCTTTCTACATTGATGGTTGGTCAAAAGAAATTAACGATGTCCCAGATACACATTCTTCCTGCATTTGTTCAAATATATACTTTCGGTATCATCTAAACAGTGCGTGCATGCGTGCTATTCCTTGTTTGTCTGTCCTGAAAGGTTACTGAGAGCAGGCCAATCATTGATGGCTACCAACAGCAATGCATGTAGGTCAAATTCCTGCTGTTTGTGCTCATCCCACACACGTACACCTTTTATATCCCACGGCTGTAAAAGTTCTTCAACTAATGGCCTTAGGTACACATCAATGGCGTTGTCGGGTTTCTTTGGGCCTTGGATGAGCACTGGCATCATAATGAACTTCCGCTTCATGCATAACCAAGGAGGAAGGTTATAGATACATAGTCACAAGCCAGGTGCTATGATTGCTACTCTGCTCCCCAAAAGGATTAATGCCATCTGCACTTAAACCAAACCAATAGTTCCAGGCGTTAGCTGCAAACTCCGTCAACTTTCTCTCAATTTTTCTTCACTGCAACCCATCAGCGGGTACTCTTAACTTCGCGTCTTTCTTACGGTCTTCTTTGTGCCATCGCAACAACTTGGCATGCTCTTTGTTTTGGAACAAACGTTTCACCCGTGGTATTATAGGGGCATACCACATCACCTTGGCAGGAATCCTTTTCCTAGGGCGCTCGCTGATGTCGCTCAAACTACGTCGGTATTTCCCCGAAGAGGAAGGGATGATGCAGCACAGCTACGGTAGGTATTTCCCTCAGTCATGAAACCAAGGTATCAATCCAGTAGGAGAACCAAGCAACACTACGTAAACGGTACCTGCACACAAAGAACAAATACTTGCAACCCGACGCGTATAAGGGGTTGTCAATCCCTTCTTCGGGTAACGACGCCAGAAATTGTCAAGTTGACGGGATAAATTTGTGATAGAGTGGATAAATAGATCTCGAATAAACGCAAAATAAAATAAATAAAGAAAAAGAGCAGCAAGGTATTTTTGGGTTTTTTGGAAAAATAGATCTGAAAATAAAAGTGAATAAAAATAGATCTCAAAGGCAAATACGATAAAGAATAGACCCGGGGGGCGTAGATTTCACTGGTGGCTTCTTTCGAGAAAAATAGCATACGGTGGGTAAACAAATTACTGCTGGGCAATTGATAGAACTTCAAATAATTATGACAATATCCGGGCAATGATCGTTATATAGGCATCACGTCCAAGATTAGTAGACCGACTCCTGCCTGCATCTACTACTATTACTCTACACATCGACCGCTATCCAGCATGCATCTAGTGTATTAAGTTCATGGAGAAACGGAGTAATGCAATAAGAACGATGACACGATATAGACGAGATCTATTCATGTAGGAATAGACCCCATCTTGTTAACCTTAATGGCAACGATCAATACGTGTCTTGCCGCCCCTTCTGTCACTGGGAAAGAACACCGCACGACCGAACCCATCACAAAGCAGCTCTTCCCATGGCAAGAAAAATGGATCTAGTCGGCCTAACTAAACCAAAGATTCAAAGAAGAAATACGAGGCTATAAGTAATCATGCATATAAGAGATCAAAACTCAACTAACTTTCATGGATAAAGTAGATCTGATCATAAACTCAAAGTTCATCGGATCCCAACAAACACACCGCAAAAAGAGTTACATCAAATAGATCTCCAAGAGACCATTGTATTGAGAATCAAAAGAGAGAGAGAGGAAGCCATCTAGCTACTAACTACGGACCCCGAAGGTCTACAATGAACTACTGACGCATCATCGGAGAGGCACCAATGAGGATGATGAACCCCTCCGTGATGGTGTCTAAATTGGATCTGTTAGTTCTAGAACTTGCGGCGGCTGGAATTGTGTTTCGTCGACTCCCATAGGGTTTTTGTATTTTCGGGGTATTTATAGAGAAAAAAGGCGGTTCGGGAGGCAGCCGAGGTGGGCACAACCCACCAGGGCGCGCCTGGGCCCCCAGGCGCGCCCAAGTGGGTTGTGCTCCCCTCGGAGCCCCCCTCTAGTACTTCTTTGGACCAACAGGTGTCTTCCGGCCCAGAAAAAATCTCCAAAATGTTTCGCTGCGTTTGGACTCCGTTTGCTATTGATTTTCTGCGAAGTAAAAAACAAGCAAAAAACAGCAACTGGCACTGGGCGCTATGTCAATAGGTTAGTCCCAAAAAATGATATAAAGTTTCTATAAAATGATTGTAAAACATTCAAGAATGATAATATAACAGCATTGAACAATCAAAAATTATAGATACATTGGAGACGTATCAGCATCCCCAAGCTTAATTCCTGCTCGTCCTCGAGTAGGTAAATGATAAAAATAGAATTTTTGATGTAGAATGTTGTCTATCATCACATATTTATTTCTTTTGTAGCATGGACATTTGGAATTTTATATGATTCAAAGCAATAGTCTAGTTTTGACATTAAGATTTCAATACTCAAGCATATCAACAAGCAACCATGTCTTTCAAAATATCAACACTAAAGCAAGTTATCCCTAGCCCATTAAGTTCAATCATTGATCCATTCATAAAACACACTCGCATATTAGCTACACCCAATCCTCGAGTACGATCATCGTGCCCCTTAGTTGGGGCTTTATAAGAGAAGATGGAGACTCAAATAAAAAATAAAAAATGCATAAAGTAAATAGAAATGCTCTTCGCAGAGGGAAGTAGGGATTTGTAGAGGTGCCGGAGCTCAAAGCAAAAAATATAGAGATAACACATTTTTGGTTGGCATGCTTTTCCTGTCAACGAAAACGATCGAGTAGTTCCCAATACTTTCCATGCTAGATATATCATAGGCGGTTCCCAAACAGAAAATAAAGTTTATTCCTTTTTCCACCATACTTTCACATTCCACGGCTAGCCGTATCCACCGGTGCCGTCCATACCAACACTTTCCAAGGAATTTATTATTTGACAACATAAAGTAAATTCATTTTTCATTTCGGGACTGGGCATCCCTAATACCTTTGTCGTACTCTCGTGCAATGACAAGTGAATAAACACTCATCTTGAGAATAACACATCCAACATGGAAAAATATCAGTCATCCCGTACTGTTTCATGAGCGGTACGAGCACACAAAAAGGAAATTTATTTTGAAAATTAGAGATGGCACATACGAACTTGCTTAGAATGGCACGGAAATACCGCATATAGGTAGGTATGGTGGAATCATATGGCACAACTAGGTTTAAGGATTTTGGATGCACTAGTAATAATCATACTTAGTACAAGTGAAGGCTAGCAAAAGATTGAGAAGCAACCAACCAAGAAACGGATAATATCATAAGCAAGCATTAAGCATAAATAACACCGAATAATGCACCACAAGTAGGATATAATTTCATTGCATGACTATTGACTTTCGTAATTGCATAGGGAATCACAAACCTTAACACCAATATTCTTACTAAAGCATAATTACTCATCAACATAACTCACATATCACATCATCATATCTCAAAACTATTACTAAGAATCAAGTTTATTTTGTCTGATGATCTTCATGAAAGTTTTTATTATCCTTCTTGGATATTTATCACTTTGGGACTAATTTTCATGTGTTGCTTTTCATAAGCTCAAACAAATATAAGTGAAGATCATGAGCATAATTTTCTTCATTCTCTCAAAATAATTTAAGTGAAGCAAGAGAGAATTTTTTTAAAATTTTTACTAACTCTCAAATAAATCTAAGTGAAGCAAGACAGCGTTTCTTCAAAAATACTAACCACTCTGTGCTCAAAAAGATATAAGTGAAGCACTAGAGCAAGTCCATAGCTCATAAAAATTTTAAGTGAAGCAAAGAGAGCAATTCTAACAAGTCATGACATAATTTTGGCTCTCTCAAATATGTGTGTCCAGCAAGGATTGAAGACTTAAAACACAAAATAAAACAAGCAAAGACTCATATCATACAAGACGCTCCAAGCAAAACACATATCATGTGACGAATAAAAATATAGCTTCAAGTAAAATACTGATAGTTGTTGGAAGAAAGCGGGGATGCCACTCGGGAGCATCCCCAAGAAGATCATATTGGTTCTACTTGGCACAGACACTAATTGAAACACAAAAAACACAATCATAACAGTAGCATAATTGTGCTAACACTCAAGAACAGAAAACAAAAAGCAAAATTAAAATTTATTCATTCGGTTGCCTCCCAACAAGCGCTATAGTTTTACGCCCTTAGCTAGGCATAAAGCAAGGATCTAAGTTTTGTCATCCTTCTTCTTCTTAATTTTCTTAGAGGAGTTTTCATCATGGGGTTTTGTAAACACAACATAAAACATATTATCCATGGAAACTTTAGCATTCCTTAGTTGGTTTTAATCATAACCCTTTTGATTTCCCGCAACAATCCAAGAGTAGTGTTGATTAACATTATTAAAAACGTGTTGGATTATAGCAAAACGTGTTGTGAGAAACGGAGTAATGCAATAAGAACGATGACATGATGTAGACAAGATCTATTCATGTAGGAATAGACCCCATCTTGTTACCCTTAATGGCAACGATCAATACGTGTCTTGCTGCCCCTTCTGTCACTAGGAAAGAACACCGCACGACCGAACCCATCACAAAGCACCTCTTCCCATGGCAGGAAAAATCGATCTAGTCGGCCTAACTAAACCAAAGATTCGAAGAAGAAATACGAGGCTATAAGTAATCATGCATATAAGAGATCAAAACTCAAATAACTTTCATGGAGAAAATAGATCTGATCATTAACTCAAAGTTCATTGGATCCCAACAAACACACCGCAAAAAAAGTTACATAAAATAGATCTCCAAGTGACCATTGTATTGAGAATCAAAAGAGAGAGATGAAGCCATCTAGCTACTAACTACGGACCCGAAGGTCTAAAATGAACTACTCATGCATCATCAGAGACGCACCAATGAGGATGATGAACCCCTCTGTGATGGTGTCTAGATTGGATCTGGTGGTTCTGGAACTTGCGGCAGCTGGAATTGTGTTCCATCGACTCCCCTAGGGTTTTTGGATTTTCGGGGTATTTATAGGGCAAAGAGGCGGTTCAGGAAGTAGCCGAGGTGGGCACAAAACCCACCAGGGCGCGCCTGGGCCCCCAGGCGTGCCCAGCTGGGTTGTGCTCCCCTCAGAGCCGCCCTCTGGTACTTCTTTGGCCCAACAGGTGTCTTCTAGTCCAGAAAAAATCTCCAAAAATTTCACCGCGTGTGGACTCCGTTTGATATTGATTTTCTGCGAAGTAAAAAACAAGAAAAAAACAACAGCTGGCACTGGGCACTATGTCAATAGGTTAGTACAAAAAAATGATATGAAGTTGCTATAAAATGATTGTAAAACATCCAAGAATGATAATATAACAACATGGAACAATAAAAATTATAGATACGTTGGAGACGTATCACTTTCCCTCAACATCACCAGGGTCACCGCAGCTGATCTTATAGCGCAATGCACCGCATACCGGGCATGTATTCAAATTCTCATGCTCCTCACCGCAGTAGAGGATGCAGTCATTAGGGCATGCATGTATCTTCTGCACCTCTAATCCTAGAGGGAAGACAGCCTTCTTTGCTTCGTACATACTGTCGGGCAATTCGTTGTCCTTTGGAAGCATCTTCTTTAACATTTCCAGCAACTTTTCAAATCCCTTGTCAGATACACCATTCTCTGCCTTCCTTTGCAGCAATTCTAATGTGGTACCCAGCTTTTTCTTGTCATCTTCGCAATTTGGGTACAACAATTTCTTGTGATCCTCTAACATGCGCTGCAACTTCAACTTCTGATGCCTCTTTGCACTTGCGTAGTTTCTCTTTGCATTAGCAATGGCCCGTCCAAGATTATCAGCAGACTCATCTGATGCCTCTTCTTTAGCTTCTTCCCCCATTGTAGTACCATCATATTTAGGGAACCTAGGATAGTTACCATCATCCTCTTGTTCTTCATTCTCTTCCATTAGAACCCCTCTTTCTCCGTGCTTGGTCCAACAGTTATAGCCGGACATGAAACCAGACATAAACAGGTGGACGTGAAGGACTTTTGAGCTAGAGTAATTCCTATCATTCTTACAGACACCACATGGACAATAGATAAAACCATCCCGTTGTTTGCTCAGCCGCATACAGAAAACTATGCACGCCATTAATGAACTAGGGAGAGCGTCGGTCCTCGTACATCCACTGTCGGCTTATCTTCATTACACAACACCGAAAAGACCAAATTAGTACAAGTTCATACATAAAGTTCATACACACTTATTCTCATAAAACAACATACAAAACTATCTAGCTAAAGCATTTAAATGCAACAACAAATGCGATCAATATCGCAACTAAGGTAATAATTGATCCAACAACATAATGATACCAAGCCTCTTTATTAATGGCATATTTTCTAATCTTCAAGCGCATTGCATCCATCTTGATCTTGTGATCATCGACGACATCGGCAACATACAACTCCAATTTCATCTTCTCTTCTTCAATTCTTTTCAATTTTTGTTTTAAATACTCGTTTTCTTTTTCAACTAAACTTAACTTCTCGATAAGAGGGTCGGTTGTAATTTTCGGTTCACATACCTCCTAGATAAAAATATCTATGTAAACTTGATGGGCATAATTGTCATAAACACGAAATGCAATAAATAGTTATAAAAGAGAATATACCACATCCGAATCATAAACCGGACGAGGGCCGACGGGGACGGATATCAAAACCATAGCACTACATATAACAAACAATCATACAAGTAAGAAAATTACACAAGTAACTATCTAAATCAAACAAATATGATTTTTTTATCAAAAAGATAAGAACAAGAGGCTCACCAAGGTGCTGCCGTCGACTGGACGATGCGGGCGATCGACGGTGGTTAGGACAGGGACAGGAAGGCGCTAAGTAAACCACACCTATACATATGCAAACTAAGAAGTTAATTTGAGCTCAAATTGCATATAAATCAAATAAATTCCCACATAATTACTCCCAAACTAAATCCACAAATCAATATACTTATAGAGCATTGCATGAGCTAATCTAGCAATGAGAGATGAAAGGACAAAGTTGCTAACCTTTGTGAACACTTGGATATATAGGGCACCTCAAATCTTGACAAATTTTGGCAAAAATGGAGGATGAGCTCGAGCAAGTGGAAGAGAACAAGGAGAGAAAGGAGAAAACAGAGAAAGGAGAGCTTGGGCTCGGACTGGACGAAGCACTATATATAGTGATATCTTTAGTCCCGGTTGGTGATACAAACCGGGACTAAAGGTCTACCTCTAGTCCCGGTTAGTAATACCAACCGGGACAAGAGGTCACAAATGAACAGGGACTAAAGGTGGCTATGGCATCTTCCGCTCCTAGCCGTTGGAACCGGGACTAATGGTACCTTTAGTCCCGGGCCAAAACCAGACCGGGACTAATGCTCCGGACGAAAGGCCTGTTTTCTACTAGTGCATATAGACATATTTTGAAAACTAAGATCCCCTAAAAATTAGAATTTCCCCCGTGAGCGACGAGGAGGTAACCTTAGTCACCTAGGCAGCTCACCCTCCTCTCCCCCGCCCCCTCCGCCACCGACAGTTGCTGATGGGCACAACACTATTGGCGTGGCGGCGGCAAGGCTCTCCTCCACTCCACCTGATGCAAGGCTGGCGCGGTTCGATGTCATCGGGTGGCAGCGCTGTTGATGAGCACATGGGTACATCATACATGGCATTTCCGAAATGTGCAAAATTTAGTTGGAAAGAATTACTAAGTCGAATCAAGCAAACATATGCCCAGGTGAATGCTAACTTAAGTTCATACTATAATCTGGAATACATGGCTGCACTTTCATCCCCATTGTTGTTGGTGGAACTTAGGTATCACATGGAAGAAATCCAACAACCTATGAGCTCTTGAAGCAACCGGTTTGGAGGAACAAGTTTGGAGAAAACAAGTTTCAAGTGAAGCTGATGTTCATGTTGTCAGTTTTTACCTCTGATGTTTCATTGTTCTACACCCATGTGGTGGAGAGAGGGGTCCATAGGGGTACATCACCAGAAGCTACATCAAATTATCTTCCCAACGCAAAAAACCTCACCTCATTTGGATTTTTGAGTCAAAAGTTGTAGTCATTCTTGTGGAAGGTGTCCAGACTGTCAAGGCTTCACGAATTTCCGAGGAGCACTCCAACAACTCCCAAAGTTGACTGCTTATTCCCCCAAGAAAGCCATGCAAACATGTTTACTTTTGAAACCTTTTTTACACCTAGCTAAGGGGGGTTGTCCCTGCTATAAAACCCCATCTCCCCCATCCTCTAGAAAACCTTTTGTCAAACCATTCAGCTACAGGCTTATGAAACAAGACTGCTAGAGAGAACTGAGAGATCCTTGCTACCTTTGCTCTTGTGAGTTCATTCAGATTCGCGAGAAGGAGCCTCTGGTTCCCCCTGATTCGTGCTCTATGGTTCCGGCCGTTTTGTGTGGATTAGTCCCGGTTTGTGGTTCTGCGATTGTCCGGACAGCGGGTTGGAGTTCTTCTAGCTTCGGTCAGCCATCCCCAACGTACGGGTTGCATCCAACCTTGGCAGGTATAAAGCTAGTTATCCCGGCTGCTTGCAGCTAGTTATCCCTCCCGATTTGATCCTACGACGTGAAGATCAGGCCACCCTTGGGCGTGAACTCGTTCATCGGGTTCCCACCTATCAGATGTGTTGCCATGGGGCTCAGCGCCATGGTGTCGTGGGCGTCAGGTGGCGGAGCGACGGTGTACTGGGGCGCGTTCGAGATGTGATGGTTGAGGGTCGTTGTCATCCTCTTGGTGATTGCGTGCGGGCTACCATCCAGCCGGACTCGTCTGGTTCTTCTACTGGGTGATCGGTGTACGTGCAGCCTAAGGCTAGACACAACGGCCACCTCATGTGGTTGCCTTGGTGCAGCGCCCTCTAGCGGCAAGCTAGGTTGTAGTGTAGCCCTCGGCGGAGCGAAGGCTCTGGCTAATTCAGTTTTTCCACTCCCTGTGGGATGTAGCCGTCGAAAATGTGGCAGTCAGTGACTGTGTGCAGGTGGTGGTGGCTCATCCCTTCTAATGGGTCCAGGTCGGCGCTGTGGGTTGCTCGTGCAGCGGAGATGGCCTGGCGTTGGTGCGGTCCGGGTGGTTCCCACGGGCGATGAGATCCCTCTCTCTGTGGGTGTGATGGTCGATGGTGGTGGCCGGGGCACGGTTACGTTTTTGGATAGGTTGGCGTCGAAGGCCATGAGCATGGTAGCGTGCAAGATTGCTCTGTGACAACCGTAGGTAGTCACGAGGTTGTGTCTCCCCCGGTCCACTAGAACTGGCTGGGCACACATAACAGGGAACCTCCTACCGTGGAGGCATCTACCCAGAGTCCATGGGTGATGTCAGGCTTGGAGTGGAAGGAGACGCCTTATACTCTTCCTACCGTGGTTATTGTCGCGTGATGTGGGCGGGTGGTGGTATCTCAAACATTAATGCCAGGGCGGCAGCCCCGAATGGATGTCTACATGGTTGGCTCCCGGGCTCACCAAGGGGGCGGTGGTGGATTTTCCTCTTGGTCGTGTGGGCGATGGGACGTGCAGCGGTCGGTGGCTCAGGTGTGCTCTCTATTGTGAGTGGTGACGCCCCAATCTAGATCTGGAGATCTAAACTCTCCACGCTTGTCTTTGAGACCTCATGGTGGCATGGGTGAGCTGCCGAGCAAAAGCTCCGCACTTTGGTGCCAATGATGGCGAAGCTTGTGGGTGTCATTCTCTTCTTGAAGAAATCTTGGTGGAGCTCCTCTTCGTGTCAGAGTTCCGTGTGAAAGCCCTTGTCCACTCTAGATTCCGCTGCGGTGAAACTTAGCACCATTCCCCTCCTGGGGGCATTGTTGTGGGGCTTAGGTGTTCCAGGGTGCAGTGTGGTGTTGTACTTTGTTCTTCTTGTGTTCCCTTTCGGTAGCGTAGTTGCGTGCGTTTTGCGTGGTCCGATTATCCTAGGATCGGCGTTGTGTGAGGGCTGCCTCACCAGCTTGTATCGTTCGACCGTGTACTTTGTTCCGTTGTTGCTTTTTATATATAATGGGGCAAAAGCCTAGCTCAGAGAATAGCATCCTAACAAAGGGCAAGCTTACTATAATCATTAATCCAGAGAATATTGTTCTTGATTAATTGTGAAAGTCTCTTGCTCCCTTTGGAGGCTTTTATGGTTTTGCAGATACGGTCGTATCATGTGTGATCGGTTAGCCTATCTCGGGTCAACTACTATCCTGTATGAGCAAGTTTGTTCCTTGGTTTATTTACCTTATGTTAGATTTCATTCCTCACTACTTCGCCTCTTTGTTGGACCGCCGGCGCGAACACGGTGGTCTCTGACCAGGACCAGGAACCAATTCGAATTTGGATTGGCCCCGTCCCATGTGGAGAATGCCCCCCTTACGACACGGCTTAGTCTGTTATTTTCTTTTGTCAGAGTGGATTCGGACTGCTGTTTTGCCAATCTGTTTGTCCCCAATAATTAACTCTCGCTGACCGCGCCCTATAGGGATCATCGAATCGGTAGCAATAAGCCCTGTTTGAAGAGGTTCGTATATGGAACGCCTGGAAATTATACTTGGAGCAGGAGATTCAACATTTGCTGGCTTATTTGGCAAAGAAAAATAGAGTACGTTATAAGAAATTAATCGGTCAGTCGAATATTCGGGAGCAGTAATTTAATCGTTGAAAGACGGTTTCCACATAAAAAACAACAAAAACGAGCACAAACATATAATAGCGTATTCGGAATTGTACCCAAGCCCCTCCTGAATGAGTAGTTAAAACAACCACCCCCTGATCCGAAAGGAATGGGTGTTCCTGAGGCTTATTCAAAGGGCTTTCTAGTGAGTTAATGAGGGGATCCCACATTAGCTCCAAGACACTGGTCTCTAACTAGAAAAGTAAATGCTTGAGCTTGAGCATTTTTGTTTTTTCACTCGAACTCAAGGGAGAAACTTTGCTTCTTATCTTTTTTTAAGATTTCTTTTTGGTCGCTACTCTCCTAACCGACGAGTCGGAGAGGATACGAATGTCTTTTTTTATAATAAACCCTTTGACCTTTTTCTCTAGGTTTTCGCTTTTCTTGCGATGGGCCTGGCCGAGGGGGGACATGTCAAGTATCCGCCTGACTGCGTATTTGCAATACAGGCGTGGGGATCAGTTGGATCTTTGATTAAGTCTTTTTTTTTGATTGACCTCCTCCAGACCAGAGAGGAGGCACGTTTTTGTCTCAATGGCAGGCCGCTTGAACATTGTCTAATTTTTTTCGGGAATCTGGAATGGTTGTTTATGGCTGGGTGTGACAGATCAGACTTCGTTTAGAATCAGACCCCAGCGTCGGTAGGGACCCAGAGAGCTGCCTTCGCTTTTGGCGTTCCTTCGTAGATCTACGGATTTCACCCCTACACACGAAATTCTCCTTTTTTTCCTTTTTAAAGAGTGGCATTCTATGTCCAATATCTCGATCGAAGTACGGAGGTCCTGAGACATTTTCGGTGCCATGGAGCTAGACCGGTGAGTTATTACGCTTTCTTCAAAGGATGGTTGCTTCCAAGCGTTTTGTGTTGCTTAGACATGCGCCTAAGGAGAAATTGCCACCGAGTGACGTGCCAGCGCTACTACTTGATTGAGTGAATTGTTTGGAGGGGAAGTCTATCCTTCTTAATAGATTCGGCGCGTGCAATTTCTTTTCCTCCGAGACGACCCGCAAACCGCTTTGTGAAGGCCGACTGAGAATGAGGGACCTAGTAGTGTATTTCGAAGCCTCAAATCGTAAGTAGATCCAATCCAGGGCAGTTGATAAGTGAGGTTCTCCGGTTGAATGCAAATAAGCCAGAGTGTATCTCTTGTTTCGAGGAAGAAACAAACATCCTGGTCTCAATAGATCTTGATTCTATGCATGCGTCAGACACATCACGAGCCGGAACAAATGAGTGCTTTCAACTCACGAGCCGGAACAAACGAGTGCTTTCAACAATAAGCAATACCCGAGCTGAGGCCCGCGCGACGGGCTATTAGCTCAGTGGTAGAGTGTGCCCCTGATAATTGCGTCGTTGTGCCTGGGCTGTGAGGGCTCTCAGCCACATGGATAGTTCAATGTGCTCATCAGCGCCTGATTAACTTTAGGTCTAGAGATTAGAACACCAAATGCAAATACATAAACATAGATACTAACCAGAATAGGCTGATACAATTGGAGGCAGCCCATGCTGCACCTTGGGGTCTCCAAGAGTAAAGAGATGCACGAGGAAGGAGTGGCAGGGAGATGGACATGCAGGGGTGCCGGACGCCGCTTGCTATCTTGTCAAGATTTCGGTGATGATGATTCGTCTCTTCAGTTATTGGATTATTCAGCCACACCCAAGACAAGGGGTGAATTTGCTATCATCCGTGGCATGGTAAGAATCTTTTAAAAGGAATCAAATATTGTAATTCGTATGTTTGAATCCGATATGATGAGTGAATGTCGTTCCTGTGGGATAACGACTGGCTCTCTATGAGAGAATCGGACCAGAGTGGTCATTATCAATCGGAATATATGATAGGCCCTCAGTTGGCCGCAAGTCAACCACTTTCGTGAGATGACCAAGTATCACAGAACTTCTTCCGTGACTCTGGCGCGTTGGTTCTATAGGGGCTTAGCACCACAACTTCCCGACTGTTTACTACAACAAGGTTTGCTTTGCTCCGGTGAGAGAGGGGCAATGACGGCAGCGCGTCTTTAGCTCGCTCCCGTGCTTCTAATCGTCGCTAGATGGTCCACGGACATGGTTGTAATTTTTATTATCTTTGTTGTTCTTTGTACTGCCATAATTGAAGATAAATAGATTGAAAGTTTCTCGAAAAAAAAAGATTCCGCAAGAATCTCTCCACAAGCAGTTTGCATGTGCCTTGAGTCTGAAGACCTCTTGAAATCTGTATTCTAGTGAGGGCTGTAATTTCTTCCTGCTGAAGGTTCACTTGTTTTTTCGTGTTAGTATCCTAACGGACTAGGGGACTAATGACGGGGTAATTTCCCACCATGTGTATACCCACGACGACAAATGGCTCTGATAGAGGCCCGGGCAAGCTCAGGCCCATGCATGCTAAGAGCCCAGTCAAAATTAGCAACGGGGCCATCAGTACAAGTGGTACCAGTCGGCAGTCGGGGAAGATTTTTCATAGTCGATTCTCATCAGCTGGACTCTCGCCTCTCGGCTATGCTATCGGTCAGATTCTACACCAGCTTAACGTCATGCAAGTTTAAGGAGGTGTTACGAAGGAAGCTCCACCATGTAATAAAGCCTAAATGTTACCAATAGCCCCCAGTAGTAGTTCAGTGCTACCATTACTACTGTAATAGACTAAAAATTGCCCAACATGTCGTTATACAGAGCACTTATATATGGCCAGCTTTAGGGACCCTGGGACATGGCGCACTCTATATAAGCCAATCTTAGATGTTGGGCAGAGGGTTACCTCCACCGCTGAGGGGCATGAACCTATATAATCCCTTGTGTTACCCATTTATACGTTGATAGATCCACGCTTCGTTCATACGCCTATACTATTATCAGGTTATCACCATGACAACAAACTTTTATGTAAACAAGATGGTAATTTTTATAACGCAGTCCTGGTAACTTATGTACTCAAGCAGCTAGGTAGCCAATTAGCCAGTACACAAGCAGCTAGGTGGCCTACACATATTTTTCTTATTCATTTATTTTGCGCGACACATCCAGATGGATGGCGCGTACGTGGCGTAGTTATGGTCAGCTTGCTTCACCCCTGCCACCTCCGGCCACCGCAGCTGCCCTCCCTCTGGCAGTTGAAGTAGGCGGCAGCGACCGGAGCGCCAAGGCTGTAGCACTCGGCCATGTCCCTCGTGATGAAGTTGGAGCGCCACCCTGGTGCATAGATGGCCTCCCGCGCAGCCTGCCGGAACACCACGAATGCCAAACGGTGGATCCCTGCCGTCGGTTGCGGCTTCTCGTATGCCACCACCTCAGTGCCTGCATGCATGCACCCGAACAAATGCTCCTCAATGTGGAGATACTTTTTTCCTTTATAAAAGAAGAAGACAGTTTTGTATTTTTGCGGGGGAAAGAAAGAAGACTTTTCTTCTTGAGGGAAAAGAAAGAAGACAGTTGGAGAGGATATCTAGCTGACATGACATTTGTAGTACTTGATCGGTAAATTAATTTCTTACCACGGCCCACGTCACCTCCTTCTGGTATGTCCGTGACAAACCTATGTAGTCAGGAGTAAAACTGAATCAAATAGCTTACTTAACTAGTATATATATACATCTTATTTTGAGGAAGTTATTAATTCACCCACAAAGTGCAAGAATAACGGAAAGTCGCTAAGGTAAAGCTAGCTTAATTTAGCACGTACCAATGGAGGTACTCCCGTTCGGAAGGGTTGCTTGGTCCAGGTACATCAGGGTCTACCATCACCTAGTAACAAATTAGCATGGGACACATTACTTATGGACAAATAACTGTGTGCAACTCGTTGGTTAAAAGAAACGATATGATCGACCGAAACGTGGACGCGTATGCACTCACGAGCGTGTAGAGTGATCCCGCCCTTCCTGTGATGCGCAACGTGGGCTGGTTCGCCACCTGCGATGGCCTCAGCTCGGACCCAACCGTGATCTCGCGGTTGCCGTACAACACCCTCAGCCGCGCCGAGGCGTCGAAGTAGTCGACGACGTCGCCAACGATCCTCCCGATGATTAGCGGATCCCTCGACCTCAACATGCTCCCACTACGTATGCTTGTTAGATTGGTGCTATATATGGTATGAGCTATATATGTGCACCGGCCCGACTGCTATTTATATGCTTCCCAGCAGTGAAATTCCCACGCAATCATCTTGAGTGTGACTACGGTTCAAAAGATGGTGTGACGTTTTCCCAATAATATAATTATAAAACCCAATGGACGACACTAACATGTGATGGCATGTGACATCTCATGGAATCTGTTGCCGTAGGTTACCTGATTTCTGGTCGGATGGCCAATGTGTTGCCGCCGGCCAGAGAATTTGAACTTAAAAAAGATGCATCAGTGTACGCTTCATCGCCCCTTTTGTGGAATCAAACTTTCTGTAAAGGTCCATCCCAATAAGTTCAGCCTAGTTGTGGTACACTAGTAGTAGTAGTGGGCAGAATCTGAACCCTTCACGTGCTGGAGATTGCAACAGATTTCCTCTCCATGTATCCCCCCACGTGATCCATCCAATCAGGCGTTGACAGCACATATGTGGACCATGCAAAAAATATGAAACTTTTATTTGTATGTTCGATATGTTGTCTGGTCTCGAGACTTCCACAAGACCAAACTCTTCTCCTTCGGAAAGGGAAAAGAAGTAGAGCATCAGTATAAACAACGGTTTGGTTGTGAGTCTGGCTCTTTCCAATTTAGATACCTTAGTATCCCAATTCATTTCCGTAAACTTATTAATGACGAATGGAAAGGTATTGAGGACCGCTTTGAGCAAAACTTGAGTCATTCTATTGGTAAGCTTATGTCTTAGTATAAGGCACCGCTCAACCTATTCAACGTTGTTTACGCAAGTTTACAGATGTTTATGTTATCTTTCTTTGAAATATCTAAAGGGTTAGAAAGGATTAATTACTACAAATGCATGTTTTTCTGGCAGTCTAATGAACATAAGCGTAAATACCACCAAACGAGATGGGGCGCGATATGTCACCCTAAAGTCCAAGGACGTCTAGGGGTCGAAGACCTCGAGATTAAGTGTATGTCGAACAAATGGCAATACAAGATTCTAACCGAGGACGGAGTTTGGCAAAAATTACTTAGGAATATGTACCTCCATTCTAAAACGATCTGAGGTTCAGGCAAAACCAATGGATTCGCCTTTCTGGAAAGGCCTCATGTGTGTCCAAAATGATTTTTTCGCAGAGGGACATTTGTAGTAGGCAATGGCCTAACTACTAGGTTCTGAGAAGATGCATGGCTAGGGCACACCCCACGAGTAATGCGACGCCATGCCTCTGTCCTATTGTGTAGAAGAATTATGTCTTTGTCGGCTCTGTGATGGGCCAGGTACCGTTGAATGTTGCCTTCCGAAGAACACTGATTGGTGACAAATGGACAGGCCGGTTAAACCTTGTTCATAAGAATCAGACACGTTTCGTTGGAAGTTGACTACTTCTGGTGCCTTCACGGTCAAATCCATGTATACTGGCCGCATCAATGACTGGCAACCTTTCCACCACAAATATATTTGGAAAATTAAAGCCTGGTTGAAACTAAAAATATTTTGGTTGTATTTAGATCACACATTAGGATAATCTGAAAAAAAAAGGAATTGGCAGTGATGCACTAGATGTTGCTTTTGTGGGATGAGGAGTCGAATCAGGATCCATTCCTTCACTGCCAACTTGCCAAGTTATTATGGCGATGTGTCCATATAGATTTTAGTCTCAGAGTAGTACAAATATGTTTGGAAACTGGTTAGTGCGGGTGCATCCCAAGTTGAAGTCTCTTATCTGTATGGCAATTTGCGCTTTAATTTGGGCCATTTGAAACACCCAAATGATTATATGTTTAATAGAACAACATTATAAAAAAATTGTAGGTTACCTTTAAGGTCATCAACTAGATCCGTACATGGTTGTTACTATGCAAGGACCCACAATTTTTGGGTGCAATCGGTGGGACACGGTCTCTTAGGATTTGTTCAATCGAGTTGGTTGATGGGCTACAAGTATGATTTATGATGCATGAGGCTCGTTTTCTGTGTTTTCTTTTTTGTTTTGGGGCAGTTATGTGTGCCGGTTTTTCTGTTCAGATTTGTTGTGATCAGATGATGACCTTTCAAGTAATCAATAAAAGGTATTGTGCATAACTCCATGCAGAGGCTGAGGGATATCCCCTCTTTTTGAGAGGAAAAAAATATGTGGACCATGCTAGGATATTTCTCTACCTCTCGCCTCACTTAGTGTACATGTCTCTTCCTCTCTCCCTTTATTTTTTCTTGAAAGGGTCTTTCCATCTCTTTCGGCCCATCTCAACCAAACTATGAAGTTTGTGACAAATCGATCACACACGCACGCAGGAGCTCTAGTCCAAAGTAGACTTAGTTTGACAAACATGAACTAGTAAACCAAGACAATGAGTGTCCTTCTGCTCCCGGTTATAGTGGTTTTTTTATAGTTAATGTTCTTGATTAAGTTTAATTCTTGATTTTATGAACATTTAGAGTCTATATATTTGGAAGCTCTTCAGCTTCAAACTCTGCCGACTTGAGAGTGGGGGAGGAGATCCGTACTTACCCTTAGTCGAAGAGTCTCCCTATACCGAAATATAAGCCGCCTAAAAATATTAGCGTATTTAGCTAATACTATATTAACTAAAAGTGAAGAAAGCGGAAAAGAGAAAATATATGGAATGCTAAAAATATCAATGGAGAAGAAAGGAGTACTGAAATGCGCCAGTAGTCCATTAATTCAAACTGAATGCCCAGCCAACAACTCAGAAAATGGTCGATTTAGGCCATAAACTCGTTAATTTGATCAAATAAGACCAAAACCGACCTGAAAGAGAAAAAACAGCCATGTGGCTGCCACGTCAACGTTCTCTAGACTTCTCGTGAGCTTACTATTGTTTACTATAGGGATCTAATTGCATACTTGCCCTTTTTCTCACAAACCATGCTAAGAGCATATGGAGGAAAAGAAACCAAAAAAATATTGTCTTTCCTAGGATTGAAACCCAAGTCCTTGGGCATTGGCAAGGGTCTAGCAAACCACTGGAATACCAACTAGTTTGTGTTGTTTTATGAAGGCAACCCCATATATCAGTACATATTCTAAGCTCCCGGGAATTACTGGGTTTTAGTACATCGAGGCTTTGGATGGTGTTGGTGGGCCCATTTGAAGGTGTATGTATATTGGTACCAATGGGCCCGGTATAGTCGGTTCTCGGTTGGCGTCTGGTTTCGTTGGGCGCTCGCCTCGCACGGCCACACGACACCCTTTGCCTCGCCCTCTCTCCTTCCCCGTCCGTGTTAGGGTTGCCGCTCGCCGCCCATCCGTCTCTGCCGCACCATCACACATCTCCTCCCCGGTGTATGATACGTCCATTTTGCATCATGCTTTCATATCGATATTTATTGCATTATGAGCTGTTATTACACGTTATGTCACAATACTTATGCCTATTCTCTCTTATTTTACAAGGTTTACATGAAGAGGGAGAATGCCGGCAGCTGGAATTCTGGGCTGGAAAAGAAGCAAATATTAGAAACCTATTCTGCACAACTCCAAAAGTCCTGAAACTCCACGGAAGTTATTTTTGGAATTAATAAAAAATACTGAGCGAAGAAAGTACCAGAGGGGGCCCACACCCTGGCCACGAGGGTGGGGGCGCGCCCCCTGCCTCGTGGGCCCCCTAGCAGGCCTCCGGTGCCCATCTTCTACTATATGAAGTCTTTTACCCTGGAAAAAATCATAAGCAAGCTTTCGGGAAGAAACTCCGCCGCCACGAGGCGGAACCTTGGCGGAACCAATCTAGGGCTCCGGCAGAGCTGTTCCGCCGGGGAAACTTCCCTCCGGGAGGGGGAAATCATCGACATTGTCATCACCAACGATCCTCTCATCGGAAGGGGGTCAATCTCCATCAACATCTTCACTAGCACCATCTCCTCTAAAACCCTAGTTCATCTCTTGTATCCAATCTTTGTCCCAAAGCCTCAGATTGGTACCTGTGGGTTGCTAGTAGTGTTGATTACTCCTTGTAGTTGATGCTAGTTGGTTTATTTGGTGGAAGATCATATGTTCAGATCCTTTATGCATATTAATACCCCTCTGATTATGAACATGAATATGATTTGTGAGTAGTTACGTTTGTTCCTGAGGACATGGGAGAAGTCTTGCTATAAGTAGTCATGTGAATTTCATATTCGTTCGATATTTTGATGAGATGTATGTTGTCTCTCCTCTAGTGGTGTTATGTGAACGTCAACTACATGACACTTCACCATTGTTTGGGCCTAGAGGAAGGCATTGGGAAGTAATAAGTAGATGATGGGTTGCTAGAGTGACAGAAGCTTAAACCCTAGTTTATGTGTTGCTTCGTAAGGGGCTGATTTGGATCCATATGTTTCATGCTATGGTTAGGTTTACCTTAATACTTCTTTTGTAGTTGCGGATGCTTGCAATAGGGGTTAATCATAAGTGGGATGCTTGTCCAAGTAAGGACAGCACCCAAGCACCGGTCCACCCACATACCAAATTATCAAAGTAACGAACGCGAATCATATGAGCGTGATGAAAACTAGCTTGACGATAATTCCCATGTGTCCTCGGGGGCGCTTTTCTCTATATAAGAGTTTGTCCAGGCTTGTCCTTTGCTACAAAAAGGATTGGGCCATCTTGCTGCACCTTATTTACTTTCATTACTTGTTACCCGTTACAAATTACCTTATCACAAAACTATCTGCTACCGATAATTTCAGTGCTTGCAGAGAATACCTTACTGAAAACTGCTTATCATTTCCTTCTGCTCGTCGTTGGGTTCGACACTCTTACTTATCTAAAGGACTACGATAGACCCCCTAAACTTGTGGGTCATCAAGACTCTTTTCTGGCGCCATTGCCGGGGAGTGAAGCGCCTTTGGTAGGTGGAATTTGGTAAGGAAAAATTTATATAGTGTGCTGAAATTTACTGTCACTTGTTACTATGGAAAGTAATCCTCTGAGGGGCTTGTTCAGGGTATCTTCACCCCGACCAGTAGAGCAAAGAGTTGCTCCTCAACCTACTGAACCTACTAAAAATGTTTACTTTGAAATTCCTTCGGGTATGATAGGGAAACTGCTAGCTAATCCTTTCACAGGTGATGGAACATTGCATCCCGATTTACACCTAATCTATGTGGATGAAGTTTGTGGGTTATTTAAGCTTGCAGGTATGCCTGAGGATGTTATCAAGAAGAAGGTCTTCCCTTTATCATTGAAGGGAGAGGCATTGACATGGTTTAGGCTATGTGATGATATGGGATCATGGAACTACAAGCGATTGAAATTGGAATTTAATCAGAAATTTTATCCTATGCATCTTGTTCACCATGTCGTAATTATATATATAATTTTGGCCTCGCGAAGGAGAAAGCATCGCTCAAGCTTGGGGGAGGCTTAAGTCAATGTTATATTCATGCCCCAATCATGAGCTCTCAAGAGAAATGATTATTCAAAATTTTTATGCTCGGCTTTCTCTCAATAATCGCTCCATGCTCGATACTTCTTGTACTGGCTCTTTTATGATGAAGACTATTGAATTCAAATGGGATTTATTGGAGAGAATTAAACGCAACTCTGAAGATTGGGATCTCGACGAAGGTAAGGAGTCAGGTATAACACCTAAGTTTGATTGTGTTAAATCTTTTATGGATACCGACGTTTTCCGTGACTTTAGCACTAAATATGGACTTGACTCTGAGATAGTAGCTTCTTTCTGTGAATCCTTTGCTACTCATGTTGATCTCCCTAAGGAGAAGTGGTTTAAATATAATCCTCCCATTGAAGTAAAAGTAGTTGCACCTATTAAAGTTGAAGAAAAGACTATCACTTATAATGATCCTATTGTTCCTACTGCTTATATTGAGAAACCACCTTTCCCTGTTAGAATAAAGGATCATGCTAAAGCTTCAACTGTGGTCAACAAAAGTAATATTAAGACACCCAAACCCCCTGAGCAAATTAAAGTTGAACCTAGTATTGCTATGGTTAAAGATCTCTTGGCTGATAATATTGATGGGCATGTTATTTACTTCTGTGAGGAAACTGCTAGAATTGCTAGACCTGATACTAAAAATAAACATAGACCTGTTGTAGGCATGCCTGTTATTTCTGTTAAAATAGGAGATCATTGTTAGCATGATATGGGTCCTTATACAAAGAAATTATGCATGATATTGCACCTGCTGAGATAGAAGAAATTGATGTTACGATTAATAAGCTTGCCAATAGAGATACTATTTCACCAGTCGGGATATAGAGATGTTGAAGTCTTGTGTGGGAAAGTTAAATATCCTGCTGATTTTCTTGTTCTTGGTTCCCCACAAGATGACTTTTGTCCCATTATATTTGGTAGACCCTTCTTGAATACTGTTAATGCTAGGATAGACTGCGAAAAGGATGTTGTTACTACTGGTTTGGGTGATATGTCTCATGAATTTAATTTTGCTAAATTTCGTAGACAACCCCGTGATGAGGAATTGCCTAGTAAAGATGAAATTATTGGTCTTGCTTCTATTGTTGTGCCTCCTAGTGATCCTTTAGAACAATATTTGCTAGACCATGAAAATGATATGTTTATGAATGAAAGAAGGGAAATAGATGAAGTATTCTTTAAACAGGGACCTATTTTGAAACACAACTTGCCTGTTGAAATCCTAGGGGATCCTCCTCCACCCAAGGGTGATCCCGTGTTTGAGATTAAATCATTACCTGATACTCTTAAATATGCTTATCTTGATGAAAAGAAGATATATCCTGTTATTATTAGTGCTAACCTCTCGGAGCATGAAGAAAAGAAATTATTGAAAACTCTGAAGAAGCACCGTGCTGCTATTGGATATACTCTTGATGATCTTAAGGGCATTAGTCCCACTTTATGCCAGCACAAAATAAAATTGGAGAAAGACGCTAAACCAGTTGTTGATCACCAACGACGGTTAAATCCTAAGATGAAAGAAGTGATAAGAAAATAAATACTAAAGCTTCTGGAGGCAGGTATAATTTAATCCCGTTGCTGATATCAGTGGGTAAGCACTGTCCATTGTGTCCCTAAGAAGGGAGGTATTACTGTTGTCCCTAATGATAAAGATGAATTGATCCCAGAAAGAATTGTTACAGGTTATAGGATGGTAATTGATTTCCGCAAATTAAATAAAGCTACTAAAAAGGATCATTACCCTTTACCTTTTATTGATCAAATGCTAGAAAGATTATCCAAACATACACATTTTTGCTTTCTAGATGGTTATTCTGGTTTCTCTCAAATACCTGTGTCAAAAGAGGATCAAGAAAAGACCACTTTTACTTACCCTTTCGGTACCTTTGCTTATAGACGTATGCCTTTTGGTTTATGTAATGCACCTGCTACCTTTCAAAGATGCATGATGGCTATATTCTCTAATTTTTGTGAAAAGATTGTTGAGGTTTTCATGGATGATTTCTCCGTTTATGGAACTTCTTTTGATGATTGCTTGAGCAACCTTGATCGAGTTTTGCAGAGATGTGAAGAAACTAACCGTGTCCTGAATTGGGAGAAGTGCCACTTTATGGTTAATGAAGGTATTGTCTTGGGGCATAAAATTTCCGAAAGAGGTATTGAAGTTGATAAAGCTAAAGTTGATGCTATTGAAAAGATGCCGTGTCCCAAGGACATTTAAGGTATAAGAAGTTTCCTTGGTCATGTCGGTTTTTATAGGAGGTTCATTAAGGACTTCTCTAAAATCTCCAGGCCTCTGACTAATCTCTTACAAACAGATATTCCTTTTATATTTGATGATGATTGTGTAGAAGCATTTGAAATACTTAAGAAAGCTTTGATTTCTGCACCTATTGTTCAGCCACCTGATTGGAATTTACCCTTTGAAATTATGTGTGATGCTAGTGTACCTTGATACGTCTCCAACGTATCTATAATTTTTGATTGTTCCATGCTATATTATATTCTGTTTTGGATGTTTAACGGGCTTTATTATACACTTTTATATTATTTTTGGGACTAACCTATTAACCGGAGGCCCACCCGAATTGTTGTTTTTTGCCTATTTCAGTGTTTCGCAGAAAAAGAATATCAAACGGAGTCTACGGAATGAAACCTTCGGGAACGTGATTTTCGGAACGAACGTGATCCAGAGGACTTGGAGTCTATGTCAAGAAAGCAACCAGGAGAGCACGAGGCAGGGGGCGTGCCTACCCCCCCCCCCCCCCCGGGCGCGCCCTCCACCCTCGTGGGGCCCACGTTGCTCCACCGACGTACTTCTTCCTCCTATATATACCTACGTACCCCCAAACAACCAGAGGCATCCACGAAAACCTAATTCCACCACCGCAACCTTCTGTACCCGTGAGATCCCATCTTGGTGTTGGAAATATGCCCTAGAGGCATTAATAAATGGTTATTATTATATTTCTTTGTTCATGATAATTGTCTATTATTCATGCTATAATTGTATTGTCCGGAAATCGTGATACATGTGTGAATATATAGACCACAAAGTGTCCCTAGTAAGCCTCTAGTTGACTAGCTCGTTGATCAACAGATAGTCATGGTTTCCTGGCTATGGACATTGGATGTCATTGATAACGGGATCACATCATTAGGAGAATGATGTGATGGACAAGACCCAATCCTAAGCATAGCATAAAAGATCGTGTAGTTTCGTTTGCTAGAGCTTTTCCAATGTCAAGTATCTTTTCCTTAGACCATGAGATCATGCAACTCCCGGATACCGTAGGAGTGCTTTGGGTGTGCCAAACGTCACAACGTAACTGGTTGACTATAAAGGTGCACTACGGGTATCTCCGAAAGTGTCTGTTGGGTTGCACGGATCGAGACTGGGATTTGTCACTCCGTGTGACGGAGAGGTATCTCTGGGCCCACTCGGTAATGCATCATCATAATGAGCTCAATGTGACTAAGGCGTTGGTCACGGGATCATGCATTGCGGTACGAGTAAAGAGACTTGCCGGTAACGAGATTGAACAAGGTATTGGGATACCGACGATCGAATCTCGGGCAAGTAACATACCGATTGACAAAGGGAATTGCATACGGGATTGATTGAATCCTCGACACCGTGGTTCATCCGATGAGATCATCGTGGAACATGTGGGAGCCAACATGGGTATCCAGATCCCGCTGTTGGTTATTGACCGGAGAGGCGTCTCGGTCATGTCTGCATGTCTCCCGAACCCGTAGGGTCTACACACTTAAGGTTCGGTGACGCTAGGGTTGTAGAGATATGTGTATGCGGAAACCCGAAAGTTGTTCGGAGTCCCGGATGAGATCCCGGACGTCACGAGAGGTTCCGGAATGGTCCGGAGGTAAAGAATTATATATAGGAAGTCCAGTTTCGGTCACCGGGAAAGTTTCGGGGGTTACCGGTATTGTACCGGGACCACCGGAAGGGTCCCGGGGGTCCACCGGGTGGGGCCACCTGTCCCGGAGGGCCCCGTGGGCTGAAAGTGGAAGGGAACCAGCCCCTAGTGGGCTGGGGCGCCCCCTTTGGGCCTTCCCCCCTGCGCCTAGGGTTGGGAACCCTAAGGGGGGGAGTTCCCCCTTGCCTTGGGGGGCAAGGCACCCCTTCCCCCCCACTTGGCCGCCGCCCCCCCTTGGAGATCCCATCTCCAGGGCTGGCGCACCCCCCAGGGGCCTATATAAAGGGGGGGAGGGAGGGCAGCAACACAACAGCCTTGGGCGCCTCCCTCCTCCCCTGCAACACCTCTCTCTCTCTCGTAGAAGCTCGGCGTAGCCCTGCGGAGACCCGCTACATCCACCACCACGCCGTCGTGCTGCTGGATCTCTGTCAACCTCTCCTTCCCCCTTGCTGGATCAAGAAGGAGGAGACGTCGCTGCACCGTATGTGTGTTGAACGCGGAGGTGCCGTCCGTTCGGCACTCGGTCATCGGTGATTTGGATCACGGCGAGTACGACTCCGTCATCCACGTTCATTGGAACGCTTCCGCTCGCGATCTACAAGGGTATGTAGATGCACTCCCTTCCCCTCGTTGCTAGTATACTCCATAGATGCATCTTGGTGAACGTAGGAAAATTTTAAAATTATGCTACGATTCCCAACAGTGGCATCATGAGCCAGGCCTATGCGTAGTTACTATGCACGAGTAGAACACAAAGCAGTTGTGGGCGTTGAGTTTGCCAATTCTTCTTGCCGCTACTAGTCGTTTCTTGTTTCGGCGGCATTGTAGGATGAAGCGGCCCGGACCGACCTTACACGTACGCTTACGTGAGACTGGTTCCACCGACTGACATGCACTAGATGCATAAGGTGGCTAGCGGGTGTCTGTCTCTCCTACTTTAGTCGGAACGGATTCGATGAAAAGGGTCCTTATGAAGGGTAAATAGAAATTGGCAAATCACGTTGTGGTCATACGTAGGTAAGAAACGTTCTTGCTAGAAACCTACAAACCACGTAAAAACTTGCAACAACATTAGAGGACGTCTAACTTGTTTTTGCAGCAAGTGATATATGTGATATGATATGGCCAGAAGATGTGATGAATGATATATGTGATGTATGAGATTGATCATATTCTTGTAATAGGAATCACGACTTGCATGTCGATGAGTATGACAACCGGCAGGAGCCATAGGAGTTGTCTTTATTATTTTGCATGACCTGCGTGTCATTGAATAACGCCATGTAATTTACTTTACTTTGTTGCTAAACGCGTTAGCCATACAAGTAGAAGTAATCGTTGGCGTGACGACTTCATGAAGACACAATGATGGAGATCATGATGATGGAGATCATGGTGTCATGCCGGTGACGAAGATGATCATGGTGCCCCGAAGATGGAGATCAAAGGAGCATGATGATATTGGCCATATCATGTCACTATTTGATTGCATGTGATGTTTATCATGTTTTTGCATCTTATTTGCTTAGAACGACGGTAGCAAGTAGGATGATCCCTTATAATAATTTCAAGAAAGTGTTCACCCTAACTGTGCACCGTTGCGAAGGTTCGTTGTTTCGAAGCACCACGTGATGATCGGGTGTGATAGATTCTAACGTTCGAATACAACGGGTGTTGACGAGCCTAGCATGTACAGACATGGCCTCGGAACACACGCAATACACTTAGGTTGACTTGACGAGCCTAGCATGTACAGACATGGCCTCGGAACACGGAGGACCGAAAGGTCGAGCATGAGTCGTATAGAAGATACGATCAACATGGAGATGTTCACCGATCTTGACTAGTCCGTCTCACGTGATGATCGGACACGGCCTAGTCGAATTCGGATCATGTTTCACTTAGATGACTAGAGGGATGTCTATCTGAGTGGGAGTTCATTAAATAATTTGATTATATGAACTTAATTATCATGAACTTAGTCTAAATCTTTACACTATGTATTGTAGATCAAATGGCCCACGTTGTCCTCAATTTCAACGCGTTCCTAGAGAAAACCAAGCTGAAAGATGATGGCAGCAACTATACGGACTGGGTCCGGAACCTAAGGATCATCCTCATAGCAGCCAAGAAAGATTATGTCCTAGAAGCACCGCTAGGTGAAGCACCAATCCCTGAGAACCAAGACGTTATGAACGCTTGGCAGCAGCGTGCTGATGATTACTCCCTCGTTCAATGCGGCATGCTTTACAGCTTAGAACCGGGTCTCCAAAAGCGTTTTGAGAAACATGGAGCATATGAGATGTTCGAGGAGCTGAAACTGGTTTTTCAAGCTCATGACCGGGTCGAGAGGTATGATGTCTCCGACAAGTTCTTCAGCTGTAAAATGGAGGAGAACAGTTCTGTTAGTGAGCACATACTCAGAATGTCTGGGTTGCACAACCGCTTGTCTCAGCTGGGAGTTAATCTCCCGGATGACGCGGTCATTGACAGAATCCTCCAGTCGCTTCCACCAAGCTACAAGAGCTTTGTGATGAACTACAATATGCAGGGGATGGAAAAGACCATTCCCGAGGTATATTCAATGCTGAAATCAGCTGAGGTAGAGATCAGAAAAGAACATCAAGTGTTGATGGTGAATAAAACCACTAAGTTCAAGAAGGGCAAGGGTAAGAAGAACTTCAAGAAGGACGGCAAGGGAGTTGCCGCGCCCGGTAAGCCAGTTACCGGGAAGAAGTCAAAGAATGGACCCAAGCCCGAGACTGAGTGCTTTTATTGCAAGGGAAGTGGTCACTGGAAGCGGAACTGCCCCAAATATTTAGCGGACAAGAAGAAGGCCGGCAACACCCAAGGTATATGTGATATACAAGTAATTGATGTGTACCTTACCAGTACTCGTAGTAGCTCCTGGGTATTTGATACCGGTGCGGTTGCTCATATTTGTAACTCAAAGCAGGAACTACGGAATAAACGGAGACTAGCAAAGGACGAGGTGACGATGCGCGTCGGGAATGGTTCCAAGGTCGATGTGATCGCCGTTGGCACGCTACCTCTGCATCTACCCACGGGATTAGTTTTAAACCTCAATAATTGTTATTTAGTGCCAGCTTTGAGCATGAACATTGTATCTGGATCTCGTTTAATTCGAGATGGCTACTCATTTAAATCTGAGAATAATGGTTGTTCTATTTATTTGAGAGATATGTTTTATGGTCATGCCCCGCTGGTCAATGGTTTATTTTTGATGAATCTCGAACGTGATGTTACACATGTTCATAGTGTAAATACCAAAAGATGTAAAGTTGATAACGATAGTCCCACATACTTGTGGCACTGCCGCCTTGGTCACATTGGTGTCAAACGCATGAAGAAGCTCCATGCAGATGGACTTTTGGAGTCTCTTGATTACGAATCATTTGACACGTGCGAACCATGCCTCATGGGTAAGATGACCAAGACTCCGTTCTCCGGAACAATGGAGCGAGCAACCAACTTATTGGAAATCATACATACCGATGTGTGTGGTCCAATGAGTGTTGAGGCTCGCGGAGGATATCGTTATGTTCTCACTCTCACTGATGATTTAAGTAGATATGGGTATGTCTACCTAATGAAACACAAGTCTGAAACCTTTGAAAAGTTCAAGGAATTTCAGAGTGAAGTCGAGAATCAACGTGACAGAAAAATAAAATTCTTACGATCAGATCGTGGTGGAGAATATTTAAGTCACGAATTTGGTACACACTTAAGGAAATGTGGAATAGTTTCACAACTCACGCCGCCTGGAACACCTCAGAGAAATGGTGTGTCCGTACGTCGTAATCGCACTCTATTGGATATGGTGCGATCTATGATGTCTCTTACCGATTTACCGCTCTCATTTTGGGGTTATGCTTTAGAGACTGCCGCATTCACTTTAAATAGGGCACCGTCTAAATCCGTTGAGACGACACCGTATGAATTATGGTTTGGGAAGAAACCTAAGCTGTCGTTTCTAAAAGTTTGGGGATGCGATGCTTATGTCAAGAAACTTCAACCTGAAAAGCTCGAACCCAAATCGGAAAAATGCGTCTTCATAGGATACCCTAAGGAAACTATTGGGTATACCTTCTACCTCAGATCCGAAGGCAAGATCTTCGTTGCCAAGAACGGGTCCTTTCTAGAGAAGGAGTTTCTCTCGAAAGAATTGAGTGGGAGGAAAGTGGAACTTGATGAGGTGATAGTCACCCCTTCCGAACCGGAAAGTAGCGCAGCGCGGGAAAATGTTCCTGTGGTGCCTACACCGACTGGGGAGGAAGTTAATGATGATGATCATGAAGCTTCAGATCAAGTTACTGAACTTCGTAGGTCCACAAGGACACGTTCCGCACCAGAGTGGTACGGCAACCCTGTCCTGGAAATCATGTTGTTAGACAACGGTGAACCTTCGAACTATGAAGAAGCAATGGCGGGCCCGGATTCCGACAAATGGCTAGAAGCCATGAAATCCGAGATAGAATCCATGTATGAAAACAAAGTATGGACTTTGACTGACTTGCCCGATGAGCGGCGAGCCATAGAAAACAAATGGATCTTTAAGAAGAAGACGGACGCAGATGGTAATGTGACCATCTACAAAGCTCGACTTGTTGCTAAGGGTTATCGACAAGTTCAAGGGGTTGACTACGATGAGACTTTCTCACCCGTAGCGAAGCTGAAGTCCGCCCGAATCATGTTAGCAATTGCCGCATAGTATGATTATGAGATATGGCAGATGGACGTCAAAACGGCATTCCTTAATGGCTTCCTTAAGGAAGAATTGTATATGATGCAGCCGGAAGGTTTTGTCGATCCTAAGAATGCTAACAAAGTATGCAAGCTCCAACGCTCAATCTATGGGCTGGTGCAAGCATCTCGGAGTTGGAACATTCGCTTTGATGAGATGATCAAAGCGTTTGGGTTTACACAGACTTATGGAGAAGCCTGTGTTTACAAGAAAGTGAGTGGGAGCTCTATAGCATTTCTCATATTATATGTGGATGACATATTATTGATGGGAAATGATATAGAATTCTTGGAGAGTATAAAGGCCTATTTGAACAAGTGTTTTTCAATGAAGGACCTTGGAGAAGCTGCTTATATATTAGGCATCAAGATCTATAGAGATAGATCAAGACGCCTCATTGGTCTTTCACAGAGTACATACCTTGACAAGATATTGAAGAAGTTCAATATGGATCAGTCCAAGAAGGGGTTCTTGCCTGTATTGCAAGGTGTGCAATTGAGCACGGCTCAATGCCCGACCACGGCAGAAGATATAGAAGAGATGAGTGTCATCCCCTATGCCTCGGCCATAGGGTCTATTATGTATGCCATGCTGTGTACCAGACCTGATGTAAACCTTGCCATAAGTTTGGTAGGAAGGTACCAAAGTAATCCCGGCAAGGAACACTGGACAGCGGTCAAGAATATCCTGAAGTACCTGAAGAGGACTAAGGATATGTTTCTCGTTTATGGAGGTGACGAAGAGCTCGTCGTAAAGGGTTACGTCGACGCTAGCTTCGACACAGATCTGGATGACTCGAAGTCACAGACCGGATACGTGTATATTTTGAATGGAGGAGCAGTAAGCTGGTGCAGTTGCAAGCAAAGCGTCGTGGCGGGATCTACATGTGAAGCGGAGTACATGGCAGCCTCGGAGGCAGCGCAGGAAGCAGTCTGGATGAAGGAGTTCATTACCGACCTAGGGGTGATTCCCAATGCGTCGGGCCCGATGACTCTCTTCTGTGACAACACTGGAGCTATTGCCCTTGCGAAGGAGCCCAGGTTTCACAGGAAGACCAGACATATCAAGCGTCGCTTCAACTCCATTCGTGAAAGTGTTCAAAATGGAGACATAGATATTTGTAAAGTACATACGGACCTGAATGTAGCAGATCCGTTGACTAAACCTCTCCCAAGGGCAAAACATGATCAACACCAGGACGCAATGGGTGTTCGATTCATCACAATGTAACTAGATTATTGACTCTAGTGCAAGTGGGAGACTGTTGGAAATATGCCCTAGAGGCATTAATAAATGGTTATTATTATATTTCTTTGTTCATGATAATTGTCTATTATTCATGCTATAATTGTATTGTCCGGAAATCGTGATACATGTGTGAATATATAGACCACAAAGTGTCCCTAGTAAGCCTCTAGTTGACTAGCTCGTTGATCAACAGATAGTCATGGTTTCCTGGCTATGGACATTGGATGTCATTGATAACGGGATCACATCATTAGGAGAATGATGTGATGGACAAGACCCAATCCTAAGCATAGCATAAAAGATCGTGTAGTTTCGTTTGCTAGAGCTTTTCCAATGTCAAGTATCTTTTCCTTAGACCATGAGATCGTGCAACTCCCGGATACCGTAGGAGTGCTTTGGGTGTGCCAAACAACACAACGTAACTGGGTGACTATAAAGTTGCACTACGGGTATCTCCGAAAGTGTCTGTTGGGTTGGCACGGATCGAGACTGGGATTTGTCACTCCGTGTGACGGAGAGGTATCTCTGGGCCCACTCGGTAATGCATCATCATAATGAGCTCAATGTGACTAAGGCGTTGGTCACGGGATCATGCATTGCGGTACGAGTAAAGAGACTTGCCGGTAACGAGATTGAACAAGGTATTGGGATACCGACGATCGAATCTCGGGCAAGTAACATACCGATTGACAAAGGGAATTGCATACGGGATTGATTGAATCCTCGACACCGTGGTTCATCCGATGAGATCATCGTGGAACATGTGGGAGCCAACATGGGTATCCAGATCCCGCTGTTGGTTATTGACCGGAGAGGCGTCTCGGTCATGTCTGCATGTCTCCCGAACCCGTAGGGTCTACACACTTAAGGTTCGGTGACGCTAGGGTTGTAGAGATATGTGTATGCGGAAACCCGAAAGTTGTTCGGAGTCCCGGATGAGATCCCGGACGTCACGAGAGGTTCCGGAATGGTCCGAAGGTAAAGAATTATATATAGGAAGTCCAGTTTCGGTCACCGGGAAAGTTTCGGGGGTTACCGGTATTGTACCGGGACCACCGGAAGGGTCCCGGGGGTCCACCGGGTGGGGCCACCTGTCCCGGAGGGCCCCGTGGGCTGAAAGTGGAAGGGAACCAGCCCCTAGTGGGCTGGGGCGCCCCCCTTGGGCCTTCCCCCCTGCGCCTAGGGTTGGGAACCCTAAGGGGGGGGAGTTCCCCCTTGCCTTGGGGGGCAAGGCACCCCTTCCCCCCCACTTGGCCGCCGCCCCCCCTTGGAGATCCCATCTCCAGGGCTGGCGCACCCCCCAGGGGCCTATATAAAGGGGGGGGAGGGAGGGCAGCAACACAACAGCCTTGGGCGCCTCCCTCCTCCCCTGCAACACCTCTCTCTCTCTCGTAGAAGCTCGGCGTAGCCCTGCGGAGACCCGCTACATCCACCACCACGCCGTCGTGCTGCTGGATCTCTGTCAACCTCTCCTTCCCCCTTGCTGGATCAAGAAGGAGGAGACGTCGCTGCACCGTACGTGTGTTGAACGCGGAGGTGCCGTCCGTTCGGCACTCGGTCATCGGTGATTTGGATCACGGCGAGTACGACTCCGTCATCCACGTTCATTGGAACGCTTCCGCTCGCGATCTACAAGGGTATGTAGATGCACTCCCTTCCCCTCGTTGCTAGTATACTCCATAGATGCATCTTGGTGAACGTAGGAAAATTTTAAAATTATGCTACGATTCCCAACACTTGGGGCCTTTTCCGGCGTCCTGGCGGAGGGGGCATTGATCACGGAGGGCTTCTACATCAACACCATAGCCTCTCCGATGATGTGTGAGTAGTTTACTTCAGACCTTCGGGTCCATAGTTATTAGCTAGATGGCTTCTTCTCTCTCTTTGGATCTCAATACAAAGTTCTCCACGATTCTCGTGGAGATCTATTCGATGTAATCTTCTTTTGCGGTGTGTTTGTTGAGACCGATGAATTGTGGGTTTATGATCAAGTTTATCTATAAACAATATTTGAATCTTCTCTGAATTCTTCTATGTATGATTGGTTATCTTTGCAAGTCTCTTCGAATTATCAGTTTGGTTTGGCCTACTAGATTGATCTTTCTTGCAATGGGAGAAGTGCTTAGCTTTGGGTTCAATCTTGCGGTATCCTTTCCCAGTGACAGCAGGGGCAGCAAGGCACGTATTGTATTGTTGCTATCGAGGGTAACAAGATGGGGTTTATTTCATATTGCATGAGTTTATCCATCTACATCATGTCATCTTACTTAAAGCGTTACTCCGTTCTTATGAACTTAATACTCTAGATGCATGCTGGATAGCGGTCGATGTGTGGAGTAATAGTAGTAGAGGCAGGCAGGAGTCGGTCTACTTGTCGCGGACGTGATGCCTATATACATGATCATACCTAGATATTCTCATAACTATGCTCAATTCTATCAATTGCTCATCAGTAATTCGTTCACCCACCGTAATACTTATGCTCTTGAGAGAAGCCACTAGTGAAACCTATGGCCCTCGGGTCTATTTTCCATCATATTAATCTTTCAACACTTAGTTATTTCCATTGCCTTTTATTTTACCTTGCATCTTTATTTCTCTTTATCATAAAAATACCAAAAATATTATCTTATCATATCTATCAGATCTCACTCTCGTAAGTGACCGTTAAGGGATTAACAACCCCTTTATCACGTTGCTTGCGAGGTTCTTATTTGTTTGTGTAGGTGCGAGGGACTTGTGCGTGATCTCCTACTAGATTGATACCTTGGTTCTCAAAAACTGAGGGAAATACTTACGCTACTTTACTGCATCACCCTTTCCTCTTTAAGGGAAAACCAATGCAGTGCTCACGAGGTAGCAACAAGGATTTCTGGTGCCGTTGCCGGGGAGATTCACGCCAAGTCAAGTCAAGTCAAGACATACCAAGTATCCATCACAAACTCTTATCCCTCGCATTACATTATTTGCCATTTGCCTCTCGTTTTCCTCTCCCCCACTTCACCCTTGCCATTTTATTCGCCCTCTCTTTTCTGTTCGCCTCTTTTTCGCTTGCTTCTTGTTTGCTCGTGTGTTGGATTGCTTGCTTGTCACTATGGCTCAAGATAATACCAAATTGTGTGATTTTACCAATACCAACAACAATGATTTTCTTAGCACTCCGATTGCTCCTCTTACCGATACTGAATCTTGTGAAATTAATGCTGCTTTGTTGAATCTTGTTATGAAAGATCAATTCGCCGGCCTTCCTAGTGAAGATGCCGCTACCCATCTAAATAGCTTCGTTGATTTGTGTGATATGCAAAAGAAGAAAGATGTGGACAATGATATTGTTAAATTGAAGCTATTTCCTTTTTCGCTTAGAGATCGTCCTAAAGTTTGGTTTTCATCTTTGCCTAAAAACAGTATTGATTCATGGAATAAGTGCGAAGATGCTTTTATCTCTAAGTATTTTCCTCCCGCTAAGATCATCTCTCTTAGAAACGATATTATGAATTTTAAGCAACTTGATCATGAACATGTTGCACAAGCTTGGGAGAGGATGAAATTAATGATACGTAATTGCCCTACACATGGTTTGAATTTGTGGATGATTATACAAAAATTTTTATGCCGGATTGAATTTTGCTTCTAGAAATCTTTTAGATTCGGCCACGGGAGGCACTTTTATGGAAATCACTTTAGGAGAAGCTACTAAACTCCTACATAATATTATGGTTAATTATTCTCAATGGCACACCGAAAGATCTACTAATAAAAAAGTGCATGTGATAGAAGAAATTAATGTTTTGAGTGGAAAGATGGATGAACTTATGAAATTATTTGCTACTAAAAGTGTTTCTTCTGATCCTAATGATATGCCTTTGTCTACTTTGATTGAGAATAATAATGAATCTATGGATGTGAATTTTGTTGGTAGGAATAATTTTGGTAACAACGCGTATAGAGGAAACTATAATCCTAGGCCGTTCCCTAGTAATTCCTCTAATAATTATGGTAATTCCTACAACAACTCTTATGGAAATTTTAATAAGATGCCCTCTGAATTTGAGACTAGTGTTAAAGAATTTATAAATTCGCAAAAGAATTTCAATGCTTTGCTTGAAGAAAAGTTGCCTAAGATTGATGAATTGGCTAGGAACGTTGATAGAATTTCTCTTGATGTCGATTCTTTGAAACTTAGATCTATTTCACCTAAGCATGATATCAATGAGTCTCTCAAAGCCATGATAATTTCCATTGATGAGTGCAAAGAAAGAACCGCTAGGATGCGTGCTAAGAAAGATTGCTTTGTGAAAGCGTGTTCTTCTAGTTTTTGTGAAAATAAAGATGAAGATCTAAAAGTTATTGATGTGTCCCCTATTAAATCTTTGTTTTGCAATATGAATCTTGATAATTATGGGACTGAATATGATCCACCTTTACCTAGAAGGCGTTCCAAAAATTCGGAGTCTTTAGATCTTGATGCAAAAATTGGTAAAAGTGAGATTGAAGAAGTTAAAACTTTAGATATCAATGAACCCACTATTTTGGATTTCAAAGAATTTAATTATGATAATTTCTCTTTGGTAGATTGTATTTCCTTGTTGCAATCCATGCTAAATTCTCCACATGCTTATAGTCAACATAAAGCTTTTACTAAACATATCGTTGATGCTTTGATGCAATCTTATGAAGAAAAACTTGAGTTGGAAGTTTCTATCCCTAGAAAACTTTATGATGAGTGGGAACCTACTATTAAAATTAAAATTAAAGATCATGAATGCTATGCTTTGTGTGATTTGGGTGCTAGTGTTTCCATGATTCCAAAAACTTTGTGTGATTTGTTAGGTTTCCGCAAATTTGATGATTGCTCTTTAAACTTGCACCTTGCGGATTCCACTATTAAGAAACCTATGGGAAGAATTAATGATGTTCTTATTGTTGCAAATAGGAACTATGTGCCCGTAGATTTCATTGTTCTTGATATAGATTGCAATCCTTCATGTCCTATTATTCTTGGTAGACCTTTCCTTAGAACGATTGGTGCAATTATTGATATGAAGGAAGGGAATATTAGATTCCAATTTCCGTTAAGGAAAGGCATGGAACACTTCCCTAGAAAGAAAATAAAATTACCTTATGAATCTATTATGAGAGCCACTTATGGATTGCCTTCTAAAGATGGCAATACCTAGATCTATCCTTGCTTTTATGCCTAGCTAGGGGCATTAAACGATAGCGCTTGTTGGGAGGCAACCCAATTTTATTTTTAGTTTTTTGCTTTTTGCTTCTGTTTAGGAATAAATATTTGTTCTAGCCTCTGGTTACATTTTTTTATGTTTTAGTTAGTGTTTGTGCCAAGTTAAACCTATAGGATCTTCTTGGATGATAGTTATTTGGTCTTGCTGAAAATTCCAGAAACTTCTGTTCACGAAAACAAATTTTTTGAATTCCAGAAGTTTTCGTTAGTTACAGATTACTACAGACTGTTCTCTTTTTGACAGATTCTGTTTTTCGTGTGCTGTTTGCTTATTTTGATGAATCTATGGCTAGTAAAATATTTTATAAACCATAGAGAAGTTGGAATACAGTAGGTTTAACACAAATATAAATAAAGAATGAGTTCATTACAGTACCTTGAAGTGGTGTTTTCTTTTCTTTCGCTAACTGAGCTCACGAGATTTTCTGTTAAGTTTTGTGTTGTGAAGTTTTCAAGTTTTGGGTAAAAGATTTGATGGAGTATGGAACAAGGAGTGGCAAGAGCCTAAGCTTGGAGTTGCCCATGGCACCCCAAGATAATCTAAGGACACCAAAAAGGCAAAGCTTGGGGATGCCCCGTGCGCCATTAGTAGTTTCAACTCTAATGGCGTATCAGAAGGTGGTGCGCCATTAGTATATACTAATGGCGCACCACTTGTCTGGTGCGCCATTAGTGTCAATCCCATCTATAGCCCTTTTTCTAGTAGTGTCCCCTCTTTCGTCCTCATCCATCGGTAAATTTACTTGGAGCTATATTTTTATTCACCACATGATATGTGTTTTGCTTGGAGCGTCTTGTATTATTTGAGTCTTTATTTGTTAGTTTCCACAATCATCTTTGCTGTACACACCTTTTGAGAGAGACACACATGATTCGGAATTTATTAGAATACTCTATGTGATTCACTTATATCTTTTGAGCTATATAGTTTTTGCTCTAGTGCTTCACTTATATCTTTTAGAGCACGGTGGTGGATTTGTTTTATAGAAACTATTGTTCTCTCATGATTCACTTATATTATTTTGAGAGTCCTACAAAACAGCATGGTAATTTGCTTTAATTATGATAGGCATTCAAAATTAGTAAAAAAAAATCTTATGAGTGTGTTGAATACTATGAGAAGTTTGATGCTTGATAATTGTTTTCAGATATAAAGATGGTGATATTAGAGTCATGATAGTTGAGTAGTTCTGAATTTGAGAAATACTTGTGTTAAAGTTTGTGATTCCCGTAGCATGCACATATGGTGAACCGTTATGTGATGAAGTCGGAGCATGATTTATTTATTGATTGTCTTCCTTATGAGTGGCGGTCGGGGACGAGCGATGGTCTTTTCCTACCATTCTATCCCCCTAGGAGCATGCGCGTAATACTTTGCTTTGATAACTTATAGATTTTTGCAATAAGTATATGAGTTCTTTATGACTAATGTTGAGTCCATGGATTATACGCACTCTCTTCCTTCCACCATTGCTAGCCTCTCTAATACCACGCACTTTTCGCCGGTATCATACACCCACCATATACCTTCCTCAAAACAGCCACCATACCTACCTATCATGGCATTTCCATAGCCATTCCGGGATATATTGCCATGCAACTTACCACCGTTCCGTTTACTATGACACGCTCCATCATTGTCATATTGCTTCGCATGATCATGTAGTTGACATCGTATTTGTGGCAAAGCCACCGTTCATAATTCTTTCATACATGTCACTCTTGATTCATTGCATATCCCGGTACACCGCCGGAGGCATTCACATAGAGTCATGTTTTGTTCTAAGTATTGAGTTGTAATTGTTGAGTTGTAAGTAAATAAAAGTGTGATGATCATCATTTTTAGAGCATTGTCCCAAGTGAGGAAAGGATGATGGAGACTATGATTCCCCCATAAGTCGGGATGAGACTCCAGACTAAAAAAAAGAGGCCATAAAAAAGAGAGAAAAGGCCCAAATAAAAAAATGAGAGAAAAGAGAGAAGGGACAATGTTACTATCCTTTTACCACACTTGTGCTTCAAAGTAGCACCATGATCTTCATGATAGAGAGTCTCCTATGATATCACTTTCATATACTAGTGGGAATTTTTCATTATAGAACTTGGCTTATATATTCCAATGATGGGCTTCCTCAAATGCCCTAGGTCTTCGTGAGCAAGCGAGTTGGATGCACACCCACTTAGTTTCTTTTGTTGAGCTTTCATATACTTATAGCTCTAGTGCATCCGTTGCATGGCAATCCCTACTCACTCACATTGATATCTATTGATGGGAATCTCCATAGCCCGTTGATATGCCTAGTTGATGTGAGACTATCTTCTCCCTTTTTGTCTTCTCCACAACCACCATTCTATTCCACATATAGTGCTATGTCCATGGCTCACGCTCATGTATTGCGTGAAGATTGAAAAAGTTTGAGAACACCAAAAGTATGAAACAATTTCTTGGCATGTCATCGGGGTTGTGCATGATTTAAATACTTTGTGTGGTGAAGATAGAGCATAGCCAGACTATATGATTTTGTAGGGATAACTTTCTTTGGCCATGTTATTTTGAGAAGACATAATTGCTTAGTTAGTATGCTTGAAGTATTATTATTTTTATGTCAATATTAAACTCTTGTCTTGAATCTTTCGGATCTGAACATTCATACCACAATTAAGAGAATTACATTGAAATTATGCCAAGTAGCATTCCACATCAAAAATTCTGTTTTTATCATTTACCTACTCGAGGACGAGTAGGAATTAAGCTTGGGGATGCTTGACACGTCTCCAACGTATCTATAATTTTTGATTGTTCCATGCTATATTATATTCTATTTTGGATGTTTAACGGGCTTTATTATACACTTTTATATTATTTTTGGGACTAACCTATTAACCGGAGGCCCAGCCCGAATTGCTGTTTTTTGCCTATTTCAGTGTTTCGCAGAAAAAGAATATCAAACGGAATGAAACCTTCGGGAACGTGATTTTCAGAACAAACGTGATCCAGAGGACTTGGAGTCTACGTCAAGAAAGCAACCAGGAGAGCACGGGGCAGGGGGCGCGCCTACCCCCCCCCCCCGGCACGCCCTCCACCCTCGTGGGGCCCACGTTGCTCCACCGACGTACCCCCAAACCAACAGAGGCATCCACGAAAACCTAATTCCACCACCGCAACCTTCTGTACCCGTGAGATCCCATCTTGGGGCCTTTTCCGGCGTCCTGGCGGAGGGGGCATTGATCACGGAGGGCTTCTACATCAACACCATAGCCTCTCCGATGATGTGTGAGTAGTTTACTTCAGACCTTCGGGTCCATAGTTATTAGCTAGATGGCTTCTTCTCTCTCTTTGGATCTCAATACAAAGTTCTCCACGATTCTCGTGGAGATCTATTCGATGTAATCTTCTTTTGCGGTGTGTTTGTTGAGACCGATGAATTGTGGGTTTATGATCAAGTTTATCTATGAACAATATTTGAATCTTCTCTGAATTCTTCTATGTATGATTGGTTATCTTTGCAAGTCTCCTCGAATTATCAGTTTGGTTTGGCCTACTAGATTGATCTTTCTTGCAATGGGAGAAGTGCTTAGCTTTGGGTTCAATCTTGTGGTGTCCTTTCCCAGTGACAGCAGGGGCAGCAAGGCATGTATTGTATTGTTGCCATCGAGGATAACAAGATGGGGTTTATTTCACATTGCATGAGTTTATCCCTCTACATCATGTCATCTTACTTAAAGCGTTACTCCGTTCTTATGAACTTAATACTCTAGATGCATGCTGGATAGCGGTCGATGTGTGGAGTAATAGTAGTAGATGCAGGCAGGAGTCGGTCTACTTGTCGCGGACGTGATGCCTATATACATGATCATACCTAGATATTCTCATAACTATGCTCAATTCTATCAATTGCACATCAGTAATTCGTTCACCCACCGTAATACTTATGCTCTTGAGAGAAGCCACTAGTGAAACCAATGGCCCCTGGGTCTATTTTCCATCATATTAATCTTTCAACACTTAGTTATTTCCATTGCCTTTTATTTTACTGTGCATCTTTATTTCTCTTTATCATAAAAATACCAAAAATATTATCTTATCATATCTATCAGATCTCACTCTCGTAAGTGACCGTTAAGGGATTGACAACCCCTTTATCGCGTTGGTTGCGAGGTTCTTATTTGTTTGTGTAGGTGCGAGGGACTCGTGCGTGATCTCCTACTGGATTGATACCTTGGTTCTCAAAACTGAGGGAAATACTTACGCTACTTTACTGCATCACCCTTTCCTCTTCAAGGAAAAACCAACGCAGTGCTCAAGAGGTAGCATACCTGAGCTTGAACAGGAACAGATCCTACGCAAGTGTCACTCCGAAGCATATGGAGGACACCACGCTGGAGATAGAACTGCACATAAGGTATTGCAATCCGGTTTTTATTGGCCTACTCTCTTCAAAGATGCCCGTAAGTTTGTCTTGTCTTGTGATGAATGTCTAAGAATTGGTAATATTAGTAGACGTCAAGAAATGCCTATGAACTATTCACTTGTTATTGAACCATTTGATGTTTGGGGCTTTGATTATATGGGACCGTTTCCTTCCTCTAATGGGTACACACACATTTTAGTTGTTGTTGATTACGTTACTAAGTGGGTAGATGCTATTCCAACTAGTAGTGCTGATCATAACACCTCTATTAAGATGCTTAAAGAAGTTATTTTTCCGAGGTTTGGAGTCCCTAGATATTTAATGACTGATGGTGCTTCACATATTATTCATGGTGCATTTCGTAAAATGCTTGCTAAGTATGATGTTAATCATAGAATTGCATCTCCTTATCACCCGCAATCTAGTGGTCAAGTAGAATTGAGTAATAGAGAGCTCAAATTAATTTTGCAAAAGACTGTTAATAGGTCTAGAAAGAATTGGTCCAAGAAACTTGATGATGCATTATGGGCCTATAGAACTGCATATAAAAATCCTATGGGTATGTCTCCGTATAAAATGGTTTATGGAAAAGCATGTCACTTACCTCTCGAACTAGAACATAAGGCATATTGGGCTATTAAAGAGCTCAATTATGATTTCAAACTTGCCGGTGAGAAGAGGCTTTTTGACATTAGCTCACTTGATGAATGGAGAACCCAGGCCTATGAGAATGCCAAACTGTTTAAAGAAAAAGTTAAAAGATGGCATGACAAAAGGATACAAAAACGTGTGTTTAATGTAGGTGATTATGTGTTGCTATTCAACTCTCATTTAAGATTTTTTGCAAGAAAACTTCTCTCTAAATGGGAAGGTCCTTACATTATCGAGGAGGTCTATTGTTCCGGAGCCATAAAAATCAACAACTTCGAAGGCACAAATCCGAAGGTGGTAAACGGTCAAAGAATCAAACAGTATATCTCAGGTAATCCTATAAATGTCGAAACTAATGTTATTGAAACCGTAACCCCGGAGGAATATAAGGGACACTTTCCAGAACGTTCCAGACTCCGAAAAGGAATAGGTACATGGTACGGTAAGTAAACCGACTCCAAAACAGTTCTAATGGCAATTTTTCTCCGTTTTGGAATATTTTAGAAAATAGGAAAATAAGAAGTAGTCCGGGAAGGACACGAGGCTTCCACGAGGGTGGAGGGCGCGCCCTACCCCCCTGGGCGCGCCCCCCTGCCTCGTGGGCACCCCGTGCGCTCTCTGGACTCCGTTTTCTTGCACGATACTTCTTTTGGTCGGTAAAAATTCATTATATAATCTCCCGAAGGTTTTGACCACCGTACCATGCAAATATCCTCTGTTTTTGTTTCGAGCTGTTTCTGCCGCAGATTAGAGCAAGATGTCTTCTCAAGAGTCAGTCGGGGAGAGCCGGGTGTCTAATCCGACACCGGGGCCAAGAGCAAACAGTGATGCTGACCACTTTGGGCCATCAACGAAGGAAGAGATGGAGGCCGACTTGAAAAGGATAGATGCCATGGAGGAGGATCAAGAAGTTACTTCCCGTTTCCGAGCCGGATTCACGATGGGGGAACTACATAGCTCAGCTATTCCAAACTCGGTCATCCCCTCCAATGTTAAATTTCTCTCTTATGAAAATATGAAAAAGAGTGTTACTTGTTCTCCCGCAGCTATGCAACATCCATGGGTGAAAGGAGCTTTAACCATTACGGGTAAGCTCTGTAAGGAAATAAGGGACCTCAAGCAACAAGTCAATAAGCTCGAGGAAGAGAATCGTATCCTGAGGGGCATCATCGCCAAGAATATCACATCACCACCTCCGAAGAAAGAAACATAATCACATGGGTATGGGCACTCCCCTTGGCAACTGCCAAGCTTGGGGGAGGTGCCCCGGTATCGTATCACCATCACACTCCTTTCTTTACCGTTTTTGTTAGTTCGATCCTTTTGGTAACATCTTGATCTATAGAATAAAGTTTTGGTATGATTTAGTTTTGAGTTTTGCTTTATGATCCTTCTATGTAATCGAGTCCGTGGGCTATATATAATAAAGATTAGTGTTGAGTCAAGGGCTTGATTATCTTGCTATGATTGTGAGGGAATAAAAGAAAAAGAAAGAATAAAAAGAAATAAAGAGATCATATTGATCTTATGGAGAGTAATGACTTCACATATAAAGAGTATGATGAATACAAGTTGTTGAGAGTTGACAAACATAGTTTTGGTCATCGTTGCAATTAATAGGAAGTAATAAGGAAAGAGAGGTTTTCACATATAAATATACTATCTTGGACATCTTTTATGATTGTGAGCACTCATTAAAATATGACATGCTAAAGAGTTGATGTTGGACAAGGAAGACAACGTAATGGGTTATGTTTTCTTATATCCGAAATAAAGTATATTGTCATGGATCATCCAACATGTTGAGCTTGCCTTTCCCCCTCATGCTAGCCAATTTCTTTGCACCAAGTAGAGATACTACTTGTGCTTCCAAATCCTTTAAACCCAGTTTTGACATGAGAGTCCACCATATCTACCTATGGATTGAGGAAGATCCTTCAAGTAAGTTGTCATCGTTGCATGCAATAAAAATTGCTCTCTAAATATGTATGACTTATTAGTGTGGAGAAAATAAGCTTTATACGATCTTGTGATATGGAAGCAATAAAAGCGACGGACTGCATAATAAAGGTCCATATCACAAGTGGCAATATAAAGTGACGTTCTTTTGCGTTAAGATTTTGTGCATCCAACCATAAAAGCACATGACAACCTCTGCTTCGCTCTGCGAAGGGCCTATCTTTTACTTTTATCTTCTACCCTTATGCAAAGAGTCATGGTGAGCTTCACCTTTCCTTTTTACATTTTATCCTTTGGCAAGCACACTGTGTTGGAAAGATCCTGACATATATATCCAATTGGATGTGAGTTAGCATGAACTATTATTGTTGACATTACCCTTGAGGTAAAAGGTTGGGAGGCAATACTATAAGCCCCTATCTTTCTTTCTGTCCGATTAAAACTCCATAACCACAAATATTGCGTGAGTGTTAGCAATTGTGAAAGACTAAATGATAGTTGAGTATGTGGACTTGCTGAAAAGCTCTTATATTGACTCTTTCCGATGTTATGATAAATTGCAATTGCTTCAATGACCGAGGTCATAGTTTGTTAGTTCTCAATGAAGTTTTTGATTCATACTTGACATTGTGAATAGATTATTACTTGAGCATAAGAAATCATATGACAAAAAATATATATAAGTTGTTGTTATAAGACTTATCATGATGCCCTCATGTTCGTATTTTATTTTATCGACACCTCTACCTCTAAACATGTGGACATATTTATCGTTATCGGTTTCCGCTTGAGGACAAGCGAGGTCTAAGCTTGGGGGAGTTGATACGTCCATTTTGCATCATGCTTTCATATCGATATTTATTGCATTATGAGTTGTTATTACACGTTATGTCACAATACTTATGTCTATTCTCTCTTATTTTACAAGGTTTACATGAAGAGGGAGAATGCCGGCAGCTGGAATTCTGGGCTGGAAAAGGAGCAAATATTAGAAACCCATTCTGCACAACTCCAAAAGTCCTGAAACTCCACGGAAGTTATTTTTTGGAATTAATAAAAAATACTGAGCGAAGAAAGTACCAGAGGGGGCCCACACCCTGGCCACGAGGGTGGGGGCGCGCCCCCTGCCTCGTGGGCCCCCTAGCAGGCCTCCGGTGCCCATCTTCTGCTATATGAAGTCTTTTACCCTGGAAAAAAATCATAAGCAAGCTTTCGGGAAGAAACTCCGCCGCCACGAGGCGGAACCTTGGCGGAACCAATCTAGGGCTCCGGCAGAGCTGTTCTGCCGGGGAAACTTCCCTCCGGGAGGGGGAAATCATCGCCATCGTCATCACCAACGATCCTCTCATTGGAAGGGGGTCAATCTCCATCAACATCTTCACCAGCACCATCTCCTCTAAAACCCTACTTCATCTCTTGTATCCAATCTTTGTCCCAAAGCCTCAGATTGGTACCTGTGGGTTGCTAGTAGTGTTGATTACTCCTTGTAGTTGATGCTAGTTGGTTTATTTGGTGGAAGATCATATGTTCAGATCCTTTATGCATATTAATACCCCTCTGATTATGAACATGAATATGATTTGTGAGTAGTTACGTTTGTTCCTGAGGACATGGGAGAAGTCTTGCTATAAGTAGTCATGTGAATTTCGTATTCGTTCGATATTTTGATGAGATGTATGTTGTCTCTCCTCTAATGGTGTTATGTGAACGTCGACTACATGACACTTCACCATTGTTTGGGCCTAGAGGAAGGCATTGAGAAGTAATAAGTAGATGATGGGTTGCTAGAGTGACAGAAGTTTAAACCCTAGTTTATGCGTTGCTTCGTAAGGGGCTGATTTGGATCCATATGTTTCATGCTATGGTTAGGTTTACCTTAATACTTCTTTTGTAGTTGCGGATGCTTGCAATAGGGGTTAATCATAAGTGGGATGCTTGTCCAAGTAAGGACAGCACCCGAGCACCGGTCCACCCACATACCAAATTATCAAAGTAACGAACGCGAATCATATGAGCGTGATGAAAACTAGCTTGACGATAATTCCCATGTGTCCTCGGGAGCGCTTTTCTCTATATAAGAGTTTGTCCAGACTTGTCCTTTGCTACAAAAAGGATTGGGCCATCTTGTCTGCACTTTATTTACTTTCATTACTTGTTACCCGTTACAAATTACCTTATCACAAAACTATCTGCTACCGATAATTTCAGTGCTTGCAGAGAATACCTTACTGAAAATTGCTTATCATTTCCTTCTGCTCCTCATTGGGTTCGACACTCTTACTTATCGAAAGGACTACGATAGATCCCCTACACTTGTGGGTCATCAGTGTACCTCCTGCTTCGTCGTTGTCACCACACTCATATCCTCCTACCGGCACCATGGCCGCCCTTGCTCATATTCGCATGTTGTCGTCGGGGTTGCCTTTGTTCCTCTTCGAGCACCGTCGCTGCGGCTGCCTCCATCTCCATCTGCTCTTCACCACTGCATCTCTCCACTCTCTGCCCCCGCCACCACCACATCATCGCCTGTGCCTCCTTGATTTTTAAACTCACCCGAGAGTTGGGCGCTCATGGAGTTTCACTTCCATCTCCTTCTTGAACTCTCAAGTGTCATGGTGAACCTCCGTTGAATATCTTGTACTCATTGCTACACACCTACCCACCTTTTTTTCTTCTGAATTTTGCCGTGACCTAGTTTAACATCTAATAAGGCCTTGTCCAGCAAATTTTATGAAGCTCAAATCCTGACCATTAGTTGTGCCGGGGATCCAAGCCATAGGCCTGCAAGTGATGTGCTAGTTAGTAGCTCTGACTTATTATTACCTGGCCCATGGGCTGCCCTAAAAAAATACTATTCCCTTGGCCACTCTAGACTACCCCGTGTTGTTTTCCCCTTGAAAAAATGGTTCATATTTGTTAATTAGTGTGCAAATTTAATTTGTTGAAGTATTTATTTTCTTGTAGCGAGGTCTCTGAAACAAGTCCAATAATTTAACCGAATATCCGATAGTCAAGCACAAAGTATTGTTGTGAGATACACAGTAGGGTTTTAGTACATCGAGGCTTTGATCTCCAAGGTTACAATCGATTATGGGATCACAAAAAATCATTATCCACATATGATATCTAATTTAGGGATCATGATAGATACAAATCACAACAATATCTGTTTGGTTTAACCCGCTAAAAAAACAGTTTGGTTACTTTTTTGCATGGTAATCCATGTCTCATTTATATCATAAGGATCATAGTACAAGCAATGTACATACTGGCCTGACAAAACTGAAAAGACGGTAGAATGCTAGCCTTTGCATACAGAAACACCAACCAAGAAGTAAAATTACAAACAAGACCGGAGAATCATCTGAGCTTGACACCAACGCCCGTCACCTGCCTCTGGCACCACCATAGCAGCCACCAAAGAAGAAAATGATAGATCACCTCCACACCCGCTAAAAAACCTGTTTGGTTTAACTGCTGAGATACACAGGAGGGATTTCCCTTGTACTCATACATGGGGTATACTTGATCTCCAAGGTTACAATGGATTATAGGATCACAATGAATCATTATCCACATACCATCTAATTTAGGGATCATGATAGATACAATTCACAACAATATCTGTTTGGCTTAACCCGCTAAAAATATTGTTTGGTTTAACTCCACCGATTTTGGTTAGGATCATGCTCGTTGACCCCCCACCCCCCCCCCCCCCCCCCCCCCCCCCCCTCCCCGGCGCAATTTCAACTGAAATAGAGGTTGAGACCGGGACCTGATATACCAAGGAAACAAATCGTACTTCAACAGCTCTTATAGCCACTTTCTCTCTCCGAAAGTGAAAATCAACCTCGACGTGTGAGTGCGATACATTTCCTTTTGAAATACCTAGATAGACAATTGCAGCCCCCTCCCCCACAGGATTATATGGCCTCAATCTTGGTGTTTAGCATGCGTTCAACATGCTATTGGAAAGTGTATAAAAGCCTTGCTTGACATCAGATTTGCATTTTAGAAGATAGATCCATGTAAAACAACTAAAATCATCCACGAAACTCAGATACTATTTGAAACCACCAATAAAAGTAATCACAGGACCCCATACAAGTAAGCAAATATGTTCAAGCGGCACATGGGTAATGTCGACGGTCGGGATTTGAGCTACATAAAATGCGCCTTATTTGATGTTACACCAGATCACGGCAAAATTCAGAAAAAAGAAAGGCGGATAGGTTTGTACAGGATTCGGCAGAGGTTCAGTTGACACTTGAGAGTTCAAGGATGGACGCGACATGCTTTGTTTCTGCTTTTCTGCTTCAAGAACCATGACAGAAAGCGAAACAGCAGCAGCAGCGAAGATACTCCTGCTGCTCGTGATGCTCATCTTACTCCTCACCGGAGATTATGATCTTTTTTGAACTAGCAACAAACAGCACAGCACAGCACTCTGTCTATATATCCCTCCCTGCCTCCGTGTCTGAACTTTTGCGTGAAACAGAGTTCCTGAACTTCATAATTAACATGTGCTAGGAGTAGCTCTGATCCTTCTGTGTGAATGTTTGAGAGGAAAATCAACCTTGCGTCGCAGGAGAGAAGAGAGAAGCCTATGGGCGACGCTACAGGTTGTGTGGGTGTGTAACTTGAATAACAAGCAGAGCATAAGAAGAACGGCAAAGCTTTCAGTAACCTCCAAATTGCAGCAGATGGGAAGGGCACCTCTCCTTTGGTTCTTCTTGTTGATGATACTGCTCCTTCTATGGAGTTTCAGTTAAGGTAAGGCCATCTCTCAATAACTTCTGTAGTGAAATGATGAAAGTTTTGCACTTACATGTGTTGCAGGAATGATGATTGCTCCTGCAGCAAAACGTTTCATATCCGTTCGCAGGATATGAAACCCCGGCATGATCGTCACGCCATCTCTTCCTGCCAAGAACACCACAAATCCATGCAAATTTTGTGCAATTACATCCATAAAAGAATACACTTTGGTGAACAAATACCACAGCATCCCACAATGCGCTGCCATTCAAATATTCAACTGAATGAGATCAATATTGTACAGAAACAGTAACAACAGCGCCAATGGGATTATCAATGGCATTATTTTACAGAAAGCAGTTCTCTCCAGGTTCACATTTACAATTTGCATCATCATTTTCGATGTTTTCTCTTCGTATTAAGAAAAAGAGTATTTGTATTAAGAAAAGAGTATCTTCTTCACATTGGACACAACAGAACCTTCTGTGGTAGGTCCAAATCTAACCAAGGATAATCTTACACTTTCAAACCTTCCAAAACAAATATTGACTTGCTGAGCGCACCTGAGGTGGGTAGAGGACAAAATTTGGTCCAAAGTTACGATGTATAGGCATTTCACTCTGAGAATGAACTTATCTCTGATAATACTGAAGAATCTGCAGCAGGAGCGTACTCGTCCCCGCAGAAGAATGGCTCAGGAGGCATCTCCAGGCCATCGATGCCAGCTTCGAGCATGTCTATCACCTCGCTCATCGCCGGTCGCTCGTCTGGCTTCATCTGGATGCACCAAAGCGCAACGACGCACAGCTTCCTCTCCACCTGATGGATACCAACAGCCTCCGAGATCTCACCCACCTCTTGCCGACACAGCTGATTGTATACCCATGCCGGGTAGTACGTCTGGCTCCTTGACGCTCGTGGATCCACGTTCCTTAGCCCACCGGCCATCTCCAGCAATAACATCCCGAAGCTGTAGACATCAGACTTGGACGATATGGCGCCAAAGCTACGGGACACCATCTCAGGAGCTATGTAGCCAACTGTTCCCCGCGCAGCGCTCACCGGCAAAAAGCTGTTGTCCCTGGGGTACAGTTTCGCCAGTCCAAAGTCAGCGATTTTTGGGGTGAAGTCACTGTCCAACAGGATGTTGTGAGGCTTGATGTCGAAATGTAATATCTGCATATCGCACCCTCGGTGCAGATAGTCGATCCCTCTGGCAATGCCCAGAGCAATCTGATTGAGCTTGTCCCAGGAGAAACTCTTCTCTGGCGAGAAGATGTACTTCTCAAGAGATCCATGAGGCATGTACTCATAGACAAGAGCCCTCCTCATTTCCTCCGAGCAGAAACCCACCAGACGCACTACGTTGACATGGTGAATGCTTCCGATGCTGGACACCTCACTGATGAATTCTTCTCCATTGGACATGGAACTGACCAACATTTTGATGGCAACATGGACGTCACCGGGAAGCACACCTTTGTACACGGAACCATAGCCTCCTTGGCCCAGCTTCTCCTTGAAGTGGCTAGTGATCGCAGTGATGTCTGTGTAAGCGTACCTTGTTGGGCCAAGAGCTAATTGCATCTGGAGGAACCTCTCAACTGCATCAACTGATATCTTTGTTAGCCAGTACTTGTAGGCAAGGAAGGTCAATACGGACAATGGTGCAAACACCAACCTGGATAGTATTGCAAACACTGCATAAACAAGATTGCAGAATAAAGTTAGATGTATACAATCATGGAGCTGTAATTCTTAGCATTGGGCGATTCTGTCATTACCAATAATGAACTTCACAATACTTATGGCAGATACCATGACCACCGCTGCCCAAAATAATTTCGTTTGGTAGGAGTGGTCATTTACACATCTCAAGAAATGCATGTCGATGCCAACAATAGCCAAAGTCTGATTTAGGATGTTTGAACTAGACATCTTTTCGTGGAAGTTACTGCAAGTAATAACAGGGACTGGTGAGAAGATAAACAGCTTAATCTAATTCGAGGCAGAAATTGCAACCAGAGAGAGAAGTATCTAGTCCACAGAATGCAGACTCACCTCATTGAATCATTCAGGCATCTGTTGATGATCCTAGAATATGTCCAGGGAGCAAAATATACAGGAAATCTAACAGCAAACCCTGTCCTCATAAATTTTACGACATCTTCATAATCATAACTTGCAAAACCATTTGGCCTCGGATGCCAACTTCCCAGAGGAGTCATGGGCAAGTATCCACGTGAAGGCTCAACATGTTTAGACCAATAAGAAAGCACGGTAGTCAACACATAAACAAAAGAAGTGTTGGTGCTCCGGCAAGCAACAGGCCTATAAATAGCATTATTTTTTATCATGCGTGAACAACTCACAAAGGCGGCCCATTGGCCTGAATCCGGATAGAGCAGTATCGTGTTAGCTGATTGCAATCCATAGATATAAGGGCGTTGATTCCTCTGAGGAATAGGGCAGATGGTGCTATTATCCAAACTGGCATCAACAACCCAGAAAACAGAGTCGCTGTAGGAAATGTTAGTGACGAGATATCTTCCCGTGTCGATGTGAATTATAGCCTGGCTATCGCTACAAACTAGCTCATATTCTTGAAGACCACAACCAGGCGGATCACCTCCTAAACGGAAAGGATGCTTGATGTCTTGGAGATGTCCACAGGAGAAAGAGGGGCAAACTGCTTGCCTGAGAGTATCTTCTGCTCCAGTCTTGGCTAAAAGAACTGAAAGTGTGGAGGAGATTACTAATGTTTGGAGTATAATGGAACGTGGAAATGCAACGGAGTTCGTCATGAGAGCTTCACAGATGCAGGATCAGGCATGGAAGCCGGTGCTAGAGTTAAGAAGAAGGCTAATTATCGAAGCCTGGTCTTGAATGACATACGTGTTTTCTGGTGCATATGGACTGATGGAGACACAAGAGGAAGAATAGTCAAGCCTGGTGTGCCACCTGATTGCTGGTTTTCTTAGTCAAACTAGTGTACAGGAAGATAGACTTTGACTTGTCAAAGGCAACATCCTGGAAGATAAGGAAGAAAGGTAGCCAAGATATTTCTTCTTTATGATTTCAACATTACAAGAAGGTGGCTTCATCTCATTTCCTCCTTACCTTCATTCTTCACAGAAATGTTTGAAGCTTTGGTTCTAGCTCTGTTGTTCCTAGATCTTGACTATGGAATCAACAGGGCAACAGCAACTAGCGAGGGAGATTTTTTCAATAACTGCCCACCATCCAGGTGCATCGAAGGCGGAACAGAGATCCGATTTCCGTTCCGCCTTGCAACCAGCACCCCATCCTGTGGAGCACCTGGCTTGGAGCTAGCATGCTCTAGGGAAGCAGATACCATCCTACTTCACCCAATCCTTGGACTATGCAAGGTCACTGCAATCGACTACAGATTTGGTCTCCTGAATGTCATCCCGCTTGAAGAATCATGGACTAGGTGCCCCCTTCAGAAGATCTCTGCCACCAATCTATCAACTAGTCTATACATACCTGACAGTTACAGGGGTGAAACTGCAATCCTGGTACGCTGTTCAAGAGAGTTGATAGCAACAGAGAAGGCCGGTACAATACCAGGTACGGGGGACAGTATTGTTGGCCCAATCTCTTGCATGAGCAACACAAGCCAGTTCATGTATTTGATGGACGGCAGTGAACCAATGTATATTCTTCCCTTAGACTGCACAGTGGTTTCAAACGGTATTCAAACGCCGCGGGATTATGATATCAAATCTGTTTGGTTATTCACCGAAAGAGCCAAAAGAGTCATTGCATTTGGTGAGACAACCTTGACTTGGTCGGTTCCTAACATAACCAACATTTGTCAAGACTGCGAGAAAAACGGGCATCCCTGCGGATTCAGCTCACAACGCAGGCAAGCATTCTGCAAGCACCAAGGTATCGTTTCTAGTAATTCTTAAGCATCCAAGGATTTGTTCTGAATATTTGCATGCGTTAAATTATTTTTGACAAGAGTACCTAAATGATCCAAATAAAGAACAGTTTTTTATACACCATTTGCTATATATGCAAATGTCTCTGTTTACCACATATCTGAGTACAGTAAATATTTCACACTTACCCATACAGATAGCATATACAAGATGAACAGTATCCCATTTTGTAGTTAAATTCTTACTAGAAAAGTATCACATTGTTTCAGAAACAGCGACTATGTTTAGCTCTGAAATTTCTGATAAACAGGCTGGTTTACAGGGAAAAAAATCTCTAAACAGTTAAACACACTATTCACTATATTGAGGAAATAATCATGCTTGAACAGCCATATCAAGAAGCTCAGGGATGAAAAAACTTCATGATTATGCTGACAAGCCAATGAGGTAGATTCATGTTATAAGTGTTATGACACCTTCTGGAAAGAAGGCCTGAATTCCAGCCCAACTAAACTGCATTTTTGTGATGCTCATACTTTTGAAGTTATTACTGAAGAAGAAAAAAATGATGTCCAAGAAAGTTCAGATATATGCAAATAGTTTCATCATTATGTTATTTTATGAACCTAGCATGCTCTTCAGTAGTTCGGAAAACAATATGTCAATACGATAATTGTGTTCTTTGGTAAACCTACATGCGCTGCTCTTAGTTCAAATATATCTGTCGGATTTAAATTCAACATATTATATCAAGTCGGATTTATGGTGCTTATCTTATTAACTTAAGCTGTTAGGTTTTCTCACTTGTTCAAGAATTGTAGCAATGCCCAATTTAATTTTTTTTTCACCATATATTACTGATCTGTGTTTATTACAAATTACCATACTGTCATGTGGACACTGCTATAATGTCCCACCCGCATGAATTGAATCTCTTTTCAATTCCATCAACACAGAATTGACATGAGTTGGTGCCTTATTTAACGAAAAAAATCAGTAGCCATTTTCTCTTTTATAGAAGAAATTGAAATTGCCTGGATTCTATTATTTTATTTTCCAAGCAAAATCTAAATCGGTTATTTCCTACATGCAGGTTCACGTGTGAAAGTCATTGCAGGTATTATGCATACATCTTTTTGTTTATTACTCTTATTCTTGCATTTTATTATCTAATATAAGACGAAAGGAAAGAAAGCAGGATTTCTTTCAATCCAAGTATAACTCACTATTTGCCTGCATTCTTGTTTTTCAGCAACATCATCGGTAGCCACATTTGTTGTTCTCTTGTTGACGGCAGCCACAGCACTCTATCGGTCCCTAAAATCAAAGGTTGATGAAGAGGTGCGTTTGAAAATTGAAATGTTTCTCAAGGCATATGGCACATCAAAACCAACAAGGTACACGTTCTCTGGAGTTAAAAAGGTAACAAGACGATTCAAAGATAAACTGGGTCAGGGTGGATTTGGAAGTGTATACAAAGGTCAGCTGGCAAATGGAGTACCCGTGGCAGTAAAGATGCTGGAGAACTCAAAGAGTGACGGGGAAGAGTTCATGAATGAGGTTGCGACCATTGGTAGGATCCACCATGCTAATGTGGTCCGTCTCTTGGGATTCTGCTCAGATGGAACAAGGCGTGCTCTTATGTATGAATTCATGCCTAACGGATCACTAGAGAAGTATATATTCGCACAGGAATCAGATATTTATCGAGAGCTATTAGCACCTAATAAAATGCTGGACATAGCATCAGGCATTGCACGAGGAATCGAATACCTGCATCAAGGGTGCAATCAGCGGATCCTCCATTTCGACATCAAGCCTCACAACATCTTGCTAGACTACAGCTTCAGTCCAAAGATTTCAGATTTTGGGCTTGCAAAGCTGTGTGCAAGGGATCATAGCATCGTCACGCTGACTGCAGCGAGAGGAACAACGGGTTACATTGCGCCAGAACTGTATTCTCGGAACTTTGGGAGAATATCAAGTAAGTCCGATGTCTATAGCTTTGGCATGCTGGTGCTGGAAATGGTTAGCGGGAGGAGGAACTCGGATCCATGGATTGAGAACCAAAACGAGGTTTACATCCCAGAATGGATATATGAGAAAATAAGCACGGGGCAAGAACTGGAATCATCAAGGGACATGACGCAAGAAGAGAAGGATACAGTAAGAAAGCTGGCCATTGTGGCACTGTGGTGCATTCAGTGGAACCCAAAAAATCGCCCGTCCATGCCCAAAGTGTTGAACATGTTAACAGGAACCTTGCAGAGTCTAACGATGCCCCCCAAGCCATTTGTTTCGTCTCCGGGCCACCCCATGCCGCAAATCTAAAGATTTGTTTCACTGCGACTCTGAATGTATTTCTTTTGGACACTGAGACTTAATTTGTTGCAGTAATGCCTATTGTATTGTGTATGACACTTGATTTTCAGCTCGATAAGCAGTCTAATGGTAAACTGTACGGCATCTCGTCATGTGAACTATCGCAATCGTCTGCAATGGTCTGCAATGTGGTGGTCGGCACACCGGACAGAAAGCCATCGGTCACCATGTGGTGGCATTTGTGTGTTTCAGAAATTGCTGCTCAACTTACAGTTAGCTAATTTGCTACTGTCACCATGTAGTGTAAGTACGGGGGCAAGACATCCGATTCCACAACAGACTGCAAACTGGCGTACAAGCCATGGTAAATAGTTGTCGTTTACCATGTACTAGCCGGAGTTCAGCCTCACTGAAATTCGTCCTCGTCTCCTTGCCGGATCTGTACCAGCAGCAATCCATGTCCAAGTGCTCGGAAGGAATCCTACTCAGGCCAAGGTAACTAAGTAGGCACACGAGATGGTAATGCACACGAGAGAAAAGGGAAGGAGGAGGTTCACCTTTCTCGGTGCGGCGGCGAGCTACCGGAGACGGCGGCGGTGGCGGCTGCGGGAAAAGGAAAATGCTCAGGCACGGGAGAGTGGCTGGCGCCATGGGAGCGCGAGGGTGTCCGGGGCGGGGGGCGGTCTAGATCGCCGCCTCCCCCGCCGGAGCTCCGTCGGGGAGTGTGGTGGGGCGGCCGGCGGCGGCGGCAGGGGACGGGAGTAAAGCAGCTCTTTTTTTATTCTTCTGTGAAATGTGGGGCGGCCGGCGGCGGAAGGGGACGGGTGTAGATCCAAGTAGGCCTCGAGTTTTTTTTCTCTGTGTTTCTTTATTGTTTTTTAATCTTTTTTTAGTTTTTCAGCATTTCTTCAGTTTTTTTTCTTTTTTTCTTTGTTTATTTTTATTTTTAACACATTTCTAATGTTTTTGTACACGTCGTACATATAGTATACAGTGCAACATTTTCTTGGTACCTAGCCCGCAAAAAAACATTTTCTTGGTACACATGGAACATTTTCAAATATATCCTATACGTTCTTTTTTCGTATATATATATATATATATATATATATATATATATCCTATACGTTTTCTCAAAGATTTTTGGCAAAAAAAAAAATCTCAAACATTTTTCAAATACGCATTGGACATTGTTTTAATGACACGAAACATTACTTTAACTATGTGAACTTTTTATAGAGGTTTTATCATTTACACCACTAGTTGTGTCCCACTACCCAGTTTTGACATTAGAAGTTACAACTACTCAAAAATTGCATTGTTTCGTGAGATGCTTGTTCAAAAATGCATCTTAAAATTTCATCATTTCGTTAGATGTTTGCTAAGAAAACACCATCAAACATCATTAATGTCAGGTCAAACCCATTGACCATGTTATGTGACCAAAATACCCACATGTCAGCGCTCTCTATCTCATACTGATAAGATGGGCCCCATTTGTCAGCAGCAAGCAAGCGAATAATTTAGAGGAAACTAAGAAAATTGTGGGGATCGAGTGGGACTCACACTTTACGGTAGTAAGATGAGTTGTCATGTTGGTCCATGAGGATGTTGGCCATGTAACATAGTAAACGGGCGTTGAGTTGGCAGTAATGGTGTCTAGTGGCATTTTTTAGCATGCGCCTACTGAGCGATAGCATTTTAAGCAGTTGAAACTACTATTCATATGGTTCGGGATGGATTTGGAACCAATCTATTCAAGCAAGGATGGCGTGGCGGCGGCGGCATCCTCGTGGTGGACCTGTGTCCTCGGGCTCCGCCGTTGCGACGGCGTTTGCTCCAGCGTCGGCGCAGAGCTTGGGAGGTAGTCCAGGAGCGGATGCAGATTGTGGTCTGCATCGACGACATCTGGAAGACGGAGCATGTGCTGGGCTCGTGGTTCATGGATGGCAGATATGGTTTCCTCCTTCGGCGTTTTAGTCGTGGTGGGGTGCTAGATCTGGAGTTTGATGGCGTGTCCGGGGTGTTGCCCCGGTCTGATGCGTTCAACGGTAAGAGCTTCACTTTTGGTGAGCCACCTTGGAGGTCCGCAAAGCTGCATATCAGCGATGGAGCCGCGTCGAGCTCGGGTGAGAAGGTGATTCGTCATTATTTTCTTCGGTAGCTACTGTGGTGGTGCCGGAGGCAGGTGACGGGCCTTGGTGTCAAGCTCAGAGATGTTCTGCTATCTTTTCAGTTTTGTCATGTCGGTCTTTACGTGACTTGTACTTTGTTCTTTATGATATGAACGAGACACGTATTACCATGCAAAAAAAAACTACTATTCATAAATGATAAAAAAACTTTTAATATTGTATTAATGTTTTGAAATGATTGAATATTTCTTTAAAATGTCACGTACATTTTTTGAATGGTATTCACACGCCCGTTTTAGTTTTTTTAGGGGTTATTAATCAAGTTTTATTGATCAAATTCCATATGGTGTGGGATAAAAAAGGGTCATGGGGTTTGATGAAGACCCACAAGTATAAAGGATCAATCGTAGTATTTTCGATAAGTAAAAGTGTCAAACCCAACAGGAGCAGAAGGAAATGATAAGCGGTATTCAGCAAGGTATTCTCTGCAAGTACTGAAAGTAGCGGCAACAGATAGTTTTGTAGCAAGGTAATTCGTAAGTCGTAACGAGTAACAAGTAGCAATAGCAACAAAGTGCGGCAAGGTGGCCCAATCCTTTTTATAACAAATGACAAGCCGGGAAGTTCTCTTATATAAAGCAAAGCGTTCTCGAGGACACATGAGAATTCTCGTCTAGTCACGTTCATCATGTTTCTAGGGTTTCGGCGCCGGTGAAGGAGATGACGATGACGACGAGGACGAGCTCCCCCTCGGCTCCAGACGCGACAAGGTGAGCTCATGCCGTGGCTATTTCGTGCGCAGGGTTAAAGCCGTGGCGGTGGTGATCTGGGCTTAGCTAGGGTTAAAGCCATGGCCATGGCGATTTCGTGTTTAGGGTTAAGGGCTATGGTCGTTGATTAGTGTTAAAGATGTCATGGTAAACTCCATTTTGTGCTTGGATAAAGCATTTTGTGTGTGCTCAGACAAAAAAATCACTACTTTTTTTTAGGGGGGAACAAGAAAATCACTAGAGTGCTCTTTTTTCGAGGGGAACAAGAAAATCACTACTTTTTTTAAGGCAAAGATAATCACTAGTATGTGAATTGTGATACATTGGGCCATGGATATTCCGCGGCCCGGCCCGGCCCCTCCCAGAGAAAAGAAGCCCTGTCTCGCTCTCCCTCCCCCCTCCTCTGTCCTGGCGGCGCCCTCCCCACCCCTCTTGGACGGCGGCGCAACCTCCACCTCCGACGCCGGCCGACTCCCCGCGTCCCCCGCAGCGTCGCGGCTTCACCGCCGGCCCGACCCGTACGTGCTCTCTCTCTCTCTCTCTCTGTCGCCCTGACCTGCCCATGCTCTCCAATCCGCTGCCAAATTTATCTACTTTGCTGTGTTGCTTGCTAGCAATGGAGCTCATATTACATGCCAATCTTTCTGCTTTGCTTATGCTACGCCCCCGCCTGGCTAGTCATTAGCGTCAGCTGTAGCCGGTTAGCTGTTTATCTTGGGGGCGTGCGTGGAGCTGCCCTCTGCCATGCCCCCGTGCCGGCAGTGTTCTAAACACTAGAGTGCTTGCTCTCGCTTGCCACTGGCTGTACTTGACCAGGGATACCCTGTATGCACTCTGCGAATCGCCATTTTCATTCTTATTATGGTGCTTAGATGGCTTGGATTCGTTGCCCCAAATGAGGCTTGAGATTCAGGATGACAGCTGCAGCAATGACTGTTTTCTTCATCGTTTCTTGCAGGAAATTCTGAGGCAGATTCACAAGCCTGTGCTCTTCATTCTTGGGTTGTCCTCTCCATAAGCTGAGTAAGGAAGCCTGGTCCATGAAGTGCGATCTCTGCGTGGATCTATCCTTGCTCGAATGGCGAGGTCAGTGTAAGGAGGAGGGGGTCTGCGTCCCTCGTCTATGCGCCGCGCAGTGCCGGGGTGTCTGCCTCGAGCCCTTTTGAACAGACATCGGCCCCTGGATCCACGCCTCTCTTCTCTGGCCTGTTGCGCAAAGAGCCTGGATGACGAGGAGGAACCCAGTCAGCGCTTCGTTGGCAACGAGGTCAGACGCGGGCGGTTTCATCCTGTGATCGCCCGGGCGGTCCGGACATCGAGCTGGGATGATGCCAGGAAGATCAGCTTCAGGGAGTGTGTCAGGCTGTATGGGCTACCCCGGTCGATCGGGCTGTTTGCATTGCTTATGCAGTCGTTCTTGCCACGGAGGATCGGAGAGGTCCAGTGCCTGATTCAGAGCGTCGTCGACCACTGTGGGAATGCTGGGCCGGAGTTGTTTGAGTTGGCGCCTATGTTGGCTAGCAATTTGGGTGGGTCGATGACGTTGCTACAAGTTTATGGCACAGTCATCCGGGTTTTTGTAGAGCTGTCGATGTTTGAGGATGCTCTCCTCACTTACGTCGAGGCCAAGAAGGTTGGAGTGGAGTTGCAAGTATGCAACTTCTTGCTGAAGCGCTTGGTTGAGGGGAACCAGATCATGTATGCAAGGAGTTTGTTTCAAGATATGAAGAGTTCTGGTCCTTCACCAAATGTCTACTCTTATTCAGTTTTGATGAGTATGTATACACATGGAGCCAAGTTATGCTTGGAGGAAGCTTTGGAGCTTCTTTCTGAAATGGAAACGGAAGGTGTCAGCCCAAATGCTGCAACCTATGCTACTTACCTCTATGGGCTTTGCCGTGCCAAACAGGTGAAATCTGCATGGAGCTTCCTTCAAATGCTGTGTCAGAGAGGCTACCCTTGCAACAGCTATTGTTTTAATGCAGTTATTCATGGTTTCTGCCATGACGGTCAGGTTCACAAAGCTATAGAAGCGTTTGATGGGATGAAGAAGTGTGGGTTTGTCCCAGATGTTCACAGCTACAGCATATTAGTTGATGGCTTATGCAAGCAAGGGGATCTGTTGACAGGCTATTACATGCTCGTTGAAATGGCGAGGAATGGGATCACTCCTAATTTGGTGAGTTATAGTTCGCTTTTGCATGGTCTTTGCAGAGCTGGAAGGGTTGAATTGGCGTTTGAGCTTTTTAAGAGGCTGAAAGATCAAGGATTCAAGCATGACCACATAGTTTACAGCATCGTTCTTCATGGTTGTTGTCAACATCTAGATCTAGAGATTTGCTACGACCTTTGGAATGACATGGTTCATCATAATTTTGTTCCAGATGCTTACAATTACAGCAGCCTGATATATGCATACTGCAGGCATAGGCAACTGAAAGAAGCATTGGAGGTGTTTGAGCTCATGATCAGTGATGGGATATGCCCCAACATTGTGACCTGCACAATTCTTGTTCACGGCTTCAGCAACGAAGGGCTGATTGGTGAGGCCTTCCTGTTCCTGGATAAAGTACGCCAGTTTGGGGTTGTCCCCAACCTCTGTACATACAGAGTTATCATCAATGGCCTGTGCAAGGTCAATAAACCTAATGACGTGTGGGGTATTTTCGCAGACATGATAAAAAGGGGCTACGTTCCTGATACTGTGCTTTACAGTATTATTATCGATGGTTTTGTGAAAGCTTTGGATCTGCAGGAGGCTTTCAGGTTGTATTATAAAATGGTCGATGAGGGGACAAAGCCTAATATCTTTACATATACTAGCCTCATAAATGGTTTGTGCCATGATGACAAACTTCCTGAAGCTATGACGTTGCTTAAGCATATGATTGGGGAGGGGCTGACACCAGACAGAATTCTGTATACGTCTCTGATTGCGTGCTATTGTAAGCGCTCAAACATGAAGGCCGCTCTGGAGATCTTTAGAGAGATGGAAACAGAGGGTTTGTCAGCAGATTCTTTCGTGTACACTTGTTTAATTGGTGGCTTCAGTAAAGTGCTTGCGATGGATGGCGCACAGTTGTTTATGGAAGAGATGATAAACAAGGGGCTTACACCTACTGTAGTAACTTACACAGATCTCATAATTGGATACTTCAAAATTGGAGATGAGAAAAAAGCTATGGCGATGTACAACAGTATGCTGCAGGCAGGCATTACACCAGATGCCAAGCTGAGCTGTATATTGGGCCTTGGTAATGATGAGGATGATTTGGGTGATTCTCAGGAAGAAAAGGATGTACCATAGTCATAGGTTATCATGGAGCTACGGTAACTTGGTCAACAGAATTATTCCATAAGGTGATGAGCTCATGGTATTGTTGCATCAAGTATTAGTTCCATCTGTTCCCTTTGTTTCCGCCACTGCCATCATCTGAACAAGGGAGGGAAAGAAACTGGTCAAAGTTTTCACTTTGATGATGTCATCCTATTCAATACCTGGATGGTGTGATAGATAATTACAGGTTAGATACTGGCTCATGCAAATAATCAAGTAGGATATTAGGACTGCCAACTGCATATAAATATGCACATTTTGAGTTGGATTTATCTTATTAGGGCCTCTTTTTCTGCTAGGCAACAAGTTTATGATTGATTTTGACAATTTTCTGTTCAAGGCTAGGTGTTCAGATGGAAAAACCAAAGCTATTTTTTGTACTTTTGGAAGATACTCCTCAAGTTAGATGAAGAGGTACGGATCAATTCATCCTAGATATTGTAAAAATACGATAACCTAAATATGATTTATATCGTTAGATGTTATTTTTAGTTTTGTTCTGCTTTTGTTTTTAAAGTATGCATGATGTAAGCTGCCCTGGACTTTATTGTGCTGATCATTCTGTTATGAACTTAATAGAAATTCTAATGATTGTTTAGAAGTACATTCCGCTGCCGAAAAGTCCCAGCCTTTTTATTACAGGGGAATAGCTTTCAGCTTTACCTTTTTGTGGTGCCTTTATTACTAGATTAGTCTAATGTTATAAATAGTCAATTTCCTTCTCTGATGTTTCAAGTGAAATGATTTCAGGGTGCAAACAAAGCTTCTGTCGTGTGAAACAAGATTTTTGGCTCAGCAGACTTTCAGTCATGTAGCTCTTTAATTGCGGATACTGAAAGTTCAGTTAGTGTGCAGGTTTCAGAATGTGAAGATGCCGAGAAAGGTCTTGCTGTTTATCTGTCTCCATTTAGCATCATCTGCACTGTTTAGGTGTACACTAAATTGTACATATTCAACAATGGAACTTCTTTCAGTGCATCTAAAGAAACATTTGGTGCCACAGATAACTGTTGATCAAGCTTCAGATACCACCCTTCTGTTGAAATGCTTCAGCCTGTGGATGGATTGATTAATCCAAGTAACCAGGAGAGAAGGTGCGTTAGCTGGGGCTATCCATGTCGGATCGCTCACGAGGAGAAGAGGGGGGGAGGAGCATCAAGGAAGCTTCGTCCTGCTCCCATACCAAGGAAGCCATGCCCAGACCAACATATACAAACATTTATTCTCCCCACCCATGCAACCTGCTCGTCTCTCGCTCAGCAAGGACCGTGGTTGGCACTTGTCACGCTCATGGCTGACCAACTACAATCTGCTCGTCTTCAGCCTTGATGGCGTCATTCTAGCAGATCTGCAGATGCCTTCCCACCGTTGCCTAGCACCCTCAAGGACCAGGAAAGCAGCCGGGTGGAGACAGGGGCGTCCTCCCTTTTAACCGCAGCTTCCACCTCCTGCACTTTGGGTGCTGCTGTCGACGCTGCTCCTTCTCTTCCCCTCGGGAGGTGAGTCCTAATTTCTCCCCATTCCCCTTCTTTGCTTAATCCTCCTTGTAACATGGACGGGGTCATTACTTATCTATGTGTGTAAATATGATTACTGTGATTAGAGTCATTTGAGTAATTTCTGGAACGATTGAAATATATACTCATATCTGTTTTGTGCTCATGAGGTGCTTACACAAAGGTGTGGAAGATTTATTGATGGCAACCGAATATATTTGTGTGCTTCAGCCCCTTCTCAAATTTTCGGAGTGCCAACCATTCGTGGCTTGTTTTCTAATTAGAAGTAAATTAAGTATTTGATTACTTTCTTAGGAGATTGGACTATATGTTCAGTTTTCTTTGATGAGGAAGTGGTTGGAATTGCCTTTGAAGGTATAAAAGTAGTATTGCTGTGGCAAATCAGCCTGTAATTTTGTACATGGCTGAGATTCTGTTGCTGAAACCAAAACATGGTAATAAAACAGCAGAAACTATGATTTTGAAGTGTGCTAGGGACACATAGCTCTACATTTGGGTTGTGCCCCCCCCCCCCCCCCCCCCCCCTCCTTTTCTGTATTGGGTGCAGCTCTTATCGATCCTGCGCTTGCTCTGGTGTGTAGTGCATTCTGCATTCATAACATTTATGTGCATTGCTACCATTTGACATGCTCCTCCTTGCAGGTATGGACAAATGGTGATAAATTGTTTGCTTAATGAATTGGTGCTCAACTAGACAGGCCCGAGGTCTAACCAGCTATAATCTCAGTGGCAATTTCTTCGAATAAGCAAGTCATCTGAATCTCTTTATTGTTTCTTTATCGATATACTCCCATTTTCGTAATCTTCATTTTGATAACTATGGTAGAGACTATGGGTAGATCTAGAGTTCTTCAAATGTCCAGTGTCTTTCCCGGGCGGGCATCGCTCTTTCATTAAATCGGCATTTTGTACAAAAATAACACATGGCCTGTTAACTGCTCATGCAACTTTTTGCTTGCGGTTTCGGTAGCAACGTTTGCTTGCCTATTTCACTTTGCTTTATTCCGAAATGTGTTTTGAGGCGTTCATTACAACATCAGCAATTGCCCGATGGCACGAATTTGATTCCACTGAGACATTGTGAGTGTTGTTGGCGGCTAATTATCAGTGGGGTAAAAAAGTGAACGCCATAAATCAAAAGCCATCCAAATGGATTAGCAGCTCATGAAAGGCTATGAAGCCAATCAATCATCGTCCCTCATGGACTCACATGCAGCTAGGTTACCAGGGATTCACAATTATATATATATATATATATATATATATATATATATATATATATATATATATATATATATATATATATATATATTTAAATTCACAATTTGTTTTTCAAAATTTCAAACAAACCATGTTTTCGAAAAATGTTCATAAATTTCAAACAATGTTCACAAATTTTATACAAATTGTTCACAGAATTTCTAGCATGTTCGTGTTTTCCCAAAAAATGTTCTTGATTTTTTAAAATTTGCACCTTTTTTTATAAAATGGTATTTTTTTCTTAAATAAAAAGACTTGTGTTTTTTGAAAACCAACAAAAAAAGACTGAAACTATAAAAACTAAAAGAAAAAAAACGCACGAAGAATTTGGGGAATGCTCCAGAGAAAACTGAACCTGAGATTGGCTGGCCCAGCACACACCCCGACTATGCTATGTACAACAGTGAAAACGGGCAAGAGACCTCCCTCCCTCCGCAATGTTCGCCGAAGCGCTGGTTTTATACTACTCCCTCCCTCCACAATGTAAGATGGTTTTGTAAGCTAGTTTAGCTTCCAAAAACGTCTTACATTGTGGGACTTTTATACGAATTTTAAAAATCTTCGTGAATTCAAAAATATTTTTGTTTAAAAAAAGATCATGAATTTAAAACTTGTCTGTGAATTACGAAAAAACAAATATAAAATGCTCGCAATTAAGAAAATGTTTGGGAATTTATGAAATATTCACCATTCTAAAAATATTCACACAATGAAAAATGTTTGTGAGTTTAAAGAATGTTCAGGAATTAATTATTTTCATGAATAATTGAAAACTTGTTTGCCAGTTCAAAAAAGTATGCGAATTTTAAAAATGTACATGAATTTAAAAAATGCTCAAAAAAAATAACTAAACTGTTTGCATAGTTAAAAAATTCAATTTAAATTTTACCGCAAATTTAAAAAATGTTAACGGAAGTGAAAATGTTAACGGATTTGAAATTTGTTCACAGATTTGAAACTGTTCAGGACTTTATAGAAATTCTGATTTTGAAAAGTCTTTGAGTAAAAAAGGAAAGCAAAGAAAAAATATTCAAAATAGAAAACTTTAATAAAAATTAAAAGAGAATAAAAACAGAAAAAAGGAAAGAAAAAACTTTATGAAACCTTCCCAAAACAGAACGGAAGGTTCCAGAAGCTTCTTAAAACGTTTCTCTGTAATGGGCCGGCCGAGGAAACGTCGCTAGGTTAGCAAGCAATATGTATTGCTCACAACGAGCGATACATATCATTTGTGCCTTTTAATGTAATAAACATCATATAGGAGCTCCACAAGATCATCCCCATAAACAAGAACTCCTTTATGATGGAAAGCGCGACTCACAAAGCAACCGTTCGATGGGCCGAGTCAGATCCTGCACTACATGATTGAAAAAAACTTTACACAATTTTCTAAATTTTAAAACATTAATGAATTCAAAAGTTATGGTATTTTTAAAATATCATTGTTTTAAAACTGTTCACTAATTTGAAGAATGTAGTTTTTCACTTTTTCTATAAAAAATGTATTGTATTTTTCAAGGTCGAAAAAATGTTCATGAAAATTAAATATCTTAATGAATTACAAAAATGTTAACAACATTTCAAAAATGTTCGCGGTGTATTTAAACTATGACCTAAAACTTGTATTTTAAAAATATTCACATTTTAGAAAAATATGTTTGTATATTTTGAAAATATATTTTAAAAGAAGAAAGAATTGTAGATGGAATATTAAAAAGAAAACCAGAAAATGATTAGTAAGAGATAATTTAAAACATATATAATTAACTAAAAAAAGGATATGAAAACAAAGAAAATAAAAAAGAAGTAACCAGAACTCACTACCCGAAAACTGGACTGAAACCAGAAAAGCATTATCGAAGAAACAACTGAACCCAGAAAATTCACCTCACTTGTCTCCTATTGTTCCTGGGCCATTACATATTTCTTTGTTGTATTCGTTGACATCTTGGTGAAGTGAGGAAATATGGGAGCTTTGCCGATAAATATGGGAGATTAGATAGGACAAAAATTAGACGAGTACGAAAATTTGGCTCCCAGATCACTTGTAGCCTGCTATTTTTATGAAATTGAAAAGTGATATATCGAAGATTCAGAATTGCAGAATAATTCATGATGCGTATAGATGTATTCTTTGTCCCATAATATAAGATGTTATTACAACCTATATAGAACATATTATATTATCGGACAAAGGGAGTAATATGTAATTTGTAGGCTCCACAAAAAAAGGAAATTATGTGGTTTCAGAAAAGCAAAAAATGTTTCTATTTTCATTAGTGTATTTTTCTTTTTTGTGTGCACCACAAAATTAATATACATTGATGAACATTCGTATGCATGTACTACACATCTACGTGAACATGTATAATTTCTTTTATAATTTTTTGAGATCTCGAAATACTAGATTCGCTTTTGAAAGGGTTCCAACTGACCTCATATCCAATTTGGTTTTCTATAAATAGCCTCATATCCAATTTGGGCAACCTCACATCTCCGGCAGCCCACACGTAAAATCTGTTAGAGAATGATTGACCGACGGGGCATAGGCAAATGCCTTAGATAATTGTGTTACAAGTAGTCCGTAGAAGAACCATCAGAAAAGGAGGATCATTTTGACTCGTATGGACATTCCTTGAAAGTAATGCCCCACATTGATTAAATTTAGATGCGAATTTCTCCACTTGATAGATCTCAATAGAGATCGACATGTACTATCATCGATTTGTCAATTGTTTAAACCCTGCATGCTACCTACTTGCTGCAACTGAGCTATGATCAAATATGGGTTATAAGTCATAACTTAAATAAATTAAGAGTATTCTTAGAAAATTTAATTCGTGCCATGCAATACTAGACCAACATTTTATTCAATCGAGTATTTAAACCGTAGAGGATAAATGTATTACAAGCTAGTAAAATACAACAAATATATTGTATACGAGCCACGCGCCAATACGATTCTATTTTCAACGTTTGTCAATCATCAATACATCACTAGTTTTGGTCGTCAGCCTAAAACTGAGCTTGAAGCCAGTCCAAGGTGACATGTTCTTGCGCAAAAAGATCATGGACAGCTCTTCTTCTACTACTTCCAGGCCTTGCACGTAGCATTGTACTACTAGCTCTCATATGATGTTCCTTTGCATTCTCATCACCAATATAAAGCGAGATGGACATGTAATATCGTCGATTTCTTTCCGTTTAAGACCTACATGCTAGCTAATCGCTCTAAATGAGCTATTGTGGAATATGAGTCACAACTTAAATAAATTAACAATATGTGTCCATTTAGACACGATGTTCTGAGACCAATGTTTTATTATGTCCAGCATCTCCACCGTACATGATAAATGTTTTGCATGCTAATAAAATACAACAAACAAATAATTACAAAAAATACAACACCACTTCCATGTAGTCGATGCAATACATCATTAGTTATGGTTGTCAGCCCAAAATTGAGCTTGAAGCCAGTCCACAGTATTCTTCTCCACCTGGAAGGCCTTGGCGAGAACATCATCTGAGATTGCTGGTTTAGACCCAAACACAACGTTTGCAATGGTGATTGCCCCAGGGTTCTGGCTGCTAAGTGCGGCCGCCGGTTTGTAGGGGTTGGGGTTGAATTGGAAGTGGATGAGACCTTCCGGGAATACAAACACATCACCCTTGTTGAGCACCTTTGACAAGAACTTGTTGTCCGGGTTGGATGTGACAAAGCCGACATAAAGTGTCCCTTCAAGAACGGTGAGGATCTCAGTGGCACGCGGGTGAGTGTGTGGTGGGTTCTCGCCTAGAGGTGCATAGTCGATGCGCGCCCAGGGAGATGCCCAATGTGTTGAGGCCAGGAAGCCGCATTACATTGATCAAAGTGACATTAGACCCAACCTTGTTCGTGTTCATGTCTCTCGGCATGTCTAGTTTGGCCGCCAAGAAGAATTCTTCGGCCTTCACATCCTTTGGGTCTTTACAGACAAATCCATTAACTAGAACTGCAAAAGATTGGACATATGTTCATGATCAGCTGACTCGAAAGGCTTCGGAACTGAAAACATGCTAGTTAAATATTTATGCCATAAGAACCATGTGCCCGAATACTAAGAGCTTCTTGATCTTCACCAAGTGTTGAAAATACATGCCATGTGAGCTGTTCTCGGCGACGCAGAAGTCCTGAAGTCACGGTGCTACATTGGGGCAGAAAAACGTCAAACCACTTGCTTGGGCATATCTCTCCGGCAAAGTTATGTATATGCTGCAAGGGTCTTATAAAACAATCGTTTAGAGAAAGTGAGTTTATATGTGAACCCAATGTACATTAATCATGATCATTTGCTAGGCGTTCCATCAAAACTTGATATGTAGCCTATGAGGAGTCTCATGTGAATATAACTGGAACTCATCTTTTTTGAGATGGCTATAAAAAACATATGAACCATAATGACATGATTAATTGAGATCAAAGATATGATCGAATAACTTGGTGCTACTATATTTACATAATATGATTGATAAGTTAGTGCACACAACATACTATTCCGTTCCCCTAGAGCTCGCCCTAGTATTTTGGCTAGCATGCCCCACTCCAAAACACCAAATTGCACTAAACACGGTGCTTGGTCAGGGCAGGTGATGATGTACTATTTGTGCCGCATGACATCACACATCACAAACTATACCAACAATCCTTGATGAGTTGACAGTGGGGGCCCATACACTACGAGGCTGACAATAGCACCGTGGAGGAAGTATGAGCACTTGAGGGGAGCAATCGTGCTTCTCAAGGATGTCATGGTTCATCATTACACCATTGAAGATCCACAAGGCAATATATTTCATCTCACCCACTCGGATCAGCTGCATTGCATCCACGTTTAGCGAAAATGTCATGGGAGTAATTCTTCAGACAATGCATCTACAGATGCAACTTCATCTCATCAATGATGACTGGAACATCATCAACCCCATTGACAATCTCTCCAAGTTCAGGAAGGAAGCACCATGGAGTGACGACATCACCTTAGCTATGGTGGACGAACATCTCGTAATGGCTAATGGGTGGTGTGTGAGGGTTGTGCAGAGGTTCCTCTACAGTCCTAGAAGACGTGCGACTTTTGTTGCAACAATCATTATCACAGGTGGTGCGTCCTCCGGTGGTATGATTTGAGTGTCATGTGCCCCCTCTACTGGTCAAAGGACTTCACATGTGTACTACTTGAGTGGCGACTATGGATTTTCCCCATATTTATTTTTACAACAATGTTGCTACTTCAATAAAATAATAATTTAAATGAGTTAGCATAATATAATAGTAATGATTCCCTACCATGGCCGTGTTTTCAAGTGAGAAATTACTGCCACGGTAGCACTTTCACGGTAGCAACGAAAGCATTAACACATCCATGCCACAACCTCACACCCACGGCATACTACACATAAAATGTCCTGAGAATGATTGACCAGTGAGCCATAGGAAAACCACGTGAGATAATTGTGTTACAACTTACAAGTAGTATGCGGAAGAACCATTAGAAAAGGAGGTTAAGTTTGACTGGTGGGAACAATCCTGGAATGTAATGCGCCTTATTGATTTCAGGCGCCTTGAAAGCGAACCATCGGAGATTTACTCAAGGTTTTGGTGGTTGTGAAGGAAATATGCCCTAGAGGCAATAATAAAGTTATTATTTATTTCCTTATATCATGATAAATGTTTATTATTCATGCTAGAATTGTATTAACTGGAAACTTGATACATGTATGAATACATAGACAAACAGAGTGTCACTAGTATGCCTCTACTTGACTAGCTCGTTGATCAAAGATGGTTATGTTTCCTAGCCATAGACATGAGTTGTCATTTGATTAACGGGATCACATCATTAGGAGAATGATGTGATTGACTTGACCCATTCCGTTAGCTTAGCACTCGATCGTTTAGTATGTTGCTATTGCTTTCTTCATGACTTATACATGTTCCTATGACTATGAGATTATGCAACTCCCGTTTACCGGAGGAACACTTTGTGTGCTACCAAACGTCACAACGTAACTGGGTGATTATAAAGGTGCTCTACAGGTGTCTCCAAAGGTACTTGTTGGGTTGGCGTATTTCAAGATTAGGATTTGTCACTCCGATTGTCGGAGAGGTATCTCTGGGCCCACTCAGTAATACACATCACTATAAGCCTTGCAAGCATTGTGACTAATGAGTTAGTTGCGGGATGATGTATTACGGAACGAGTAAAGAGACTTGCCGGTAACGAGATTGAACTAGGTATCGAGATACCGACGATCGAATCTCGGGCAAGTAACATACCGATGACAAAGGGAACAACGTATGTTGTTATGCGGTCTGACCGATAAAGATCTTCGTAGAATATGTGGGAACCAATATGAGCATCCAGGTTCCGCTATTGGTTATTGACCGGAGAGGTGTCTCGGTCATGTCTACATAGTTCTCGAACCCGTAGGGTCCGCACGCTTAACGTTACGATGACAGTTATATTATGAGTTTATATGTTTTGATGTACCGAAGGTTGTTCGGAGTCCCGGATGTGATCACGGACATGACGAGGAGTCTCGAAATGGTCGAGACATAAAGATTGATATATTGGAAGCCTATGTTTGGACATCGGAAGTGTTCCGGGTGAAATCGGGATTTTTCCGGAGTACCGGGAGGTTACCGGAACCCCCCGGTAACTTAATGGGCCTTATTGGGCCTAGGTGGAAGAGAGGAGAGGAGGCCAGGGCAGGGCCGCGCGCCCCTCCCCCCCAGTCCGAATAGGACAAGGAGAGGGGGGCGGCGCCCCCTTCCTTCCTCCCCTCCACCTTTTCCCCCTTCCTCTCCTAGTCCAACATGGAAAGGGGGGGAGTCCTACTCCCGGTAGGAGTAGGACTCCTCCTGGCACGCCTCTCCTCCCTTGTCCGGCGGCCTCCCCCTTGCTCCTTTATATACGGGGGCAGGGGGGCACCTCTCTACACACAATTGATCAACGATCTTTTAGCCGTGTGCGGTACCCCCCCTCCACCATATTACACCTCGATAATATCGTAGCGGTGCTTAGGCGAAGCCCTGCGTCGGTAGAACATCATCATCGTCACCACGCCATCGTGCTCACGAAACTCTCCCTCAACACTTGGCTGGATCGGAGTTCGAGGGACGTCATCGAGCTGAACTGTTGGGGAACGTAGCAGAAATTCAAAATTTTCTACGCATCACCAAGATCAATCTATGGAGTAATCTAGCAACGAGGGAAGGGGAGTGCATCTACATACCCTTGTAGATCGCGAGCGGAAGCGTTCAAGAGAACGAGGTTGATGGAGTCGTACTCGTCGTGATCCAAATCACCGATGATCCTAGCGCCGAACGGACGACACCTCCGCGTTCAACACACATACGGAGCAGCGACGTCTCCTCCTTCTTGATCCAGCAAGGGGGGAGGAGAGGTTGATGGAGATCCAGCAGCACGACGGCGTGGTGGTGGAAGTAGCGGGATCCCGGCAGGGCTTCGCCAAGCGCAAGCGGGGAGGAAGAGGTGTCACGGGAGGGAGAGGGAGGCGCCAGGGCTTAGATATTGCTGCCCTCCCTTCCCCCCACTATATATAGGGCCAAGGGAGAGGGGGGGCGCAGCCTTGGCCCTTCCTCCAAGGAAGGGTGCGGCCAGGGAGGAGTCCTTCCTCCCCAAGGCACCTCGGAGGTGCCTTCCCCCTTTAGGACTCTCCCTTTTTCCTTATCTCTTGGCGCATGGGCCTCTTGGGGCTGGTGCCCTTGGCCCATATAGGCCAAGGCGCACCCCCTACAGCCCATGTGCCCCCCGGGGCTGGTGGACCCCCGGACCCCTTTCGGCACTCCCGGTACAATACCGATAAAGTGCGAAACTTTTCCGGCGACCAAAATAAGACTCCCCATATATCAATCTTTACCTCCGGACCATTCCGGAACTCCTCGTGACGTCCGGGATCTCATCCGGGACTCCGAACAACTTTCGGGTTACCGCATACTAATATCTCTATAACCCTAGCGTCACCGAACCTTAAGCGTGTAGACCCTACGGGTTCGGGAGACAGGCAGACATGACCGAGACGACTCTCCGGTCAATAACCAACAGCGGGATCTGGATACCCATGTTGGCTCCCACATGCTCCTCGATGATCTCATCGGATGAACCACGATGTCGAGGATTCAATCAATCCCGTATTCAATTCCCTTTGTCTATCGGTATGTTACTTGCCCGAGATTCGATCGTCGGCATCCCGATACCTTGTTCAATCTCGTTACCGGCAAGTCTCTTTACTCGTTCTGTAACTCACATCATCCCGTGATCAACTCCTTGGTCACATTGTGCACATTATGATGATGTCCTACCGAGTGGGCCCAGAGATATCTCTCCGTTTACACGGAGTGACAAATCCCAGTCTCGATTCGTGCCAACCCAACAGACACTTTCGGAGATACCTGTAGTGCACCTTTATAGCCACCCAGTTACGTTGTGACGTTTGGTACACCCAAAGTATTCCTACGGTATCCGGGAGTTGCACAATCTCATGGTCTAAGGAAATGATACTTGACATTAGAAAAGCTCTGAGCAAACGAACTACACGATCTTGTGCTAGGCTTAGGATTGGGTCTTGTCCATCACATCATTCTCCTAATGATGTGATCCCGTTATCAACGACATCCAATGTCCATGGTCAGGAAACCGTAACCATCTATTGATCAACGAGCTAGTCAACTAGAGGCTTACTAGGGACATGGTGTTGTCTATGTATCCACACATGTATCTGAGTTTCCTATCAATACAATTCTAGCATGGATAATAAACGATTATCATGAACAAGGAAAAATAGTAATAACTTATTTATTATTGCCTCTAGGGCATATTTCCAACAGTCTCCCACTTGCACTAGAGTCAATAATCTAGTCCACATCACCATGTGATTAACACTCATAGGTCACATCACCATGTGACCAACATCCAAAGAGTTTACTAGAGCCAACAATCTAGTTCACATCACTATGTGATTAACACTCAATGAGTTCTGGTTTGATCATGTTATGCTTGTGAGAGAGGTTATTAATCAACGGGTCTGAACCTTTCAGATCCGTGTGTGCTTTACGAATATCTATGTCATCTTGTGGATGCTACCACGCGCTATTTGGAGCCATTCAAATAATTGCTCTACTATACGAATCCGGTTTACTACTCAGAGTCATCCGGATTAGTGTCAAAGTTCGCATCGACGTAACCCTTTACGACGAACTCCTTTTCACCTCCATAATCGAGAAAATTCCTTAGTCCACTAGATACTAAGGATAAGTTCGACCGCTGTCATGTGATCCATTCCCGGATCACTATTGTACCCCTTGACCAACTCATGGCAAGGCACACTTCATGTGCGGTACACAGCATAGCATACTGTAGAGCCTACGTCTGAAGCATAGGGGACGACCTTCGTCCTTTCTCTCTCTTCTGCTGTGGTCAGGTCTTGAGTCTTACTCAATACTCACACCTCGTAACACAGCCAAGAACTCCTTCTTTGCTGATCTATTTTGAACTCTTTCAAAATCATGTCAAGGTGTGCGTTCTTTGAAAGTATCATCGGGCGTCTTGGTCTATCTCTATAGATCTTGATGCCCAATATGTAAGCAGCTTTTATCCAGGTCTTCCTTTGAAAAACTCCTTTCAAACAACCCTTTATGCTTTCCAGAAATTTTACATCATTTCGGATCAACAATATGTCATTCACATATACTTATCAGAAATGTTGTAGCGCTCCCACTCACTTTATTGGAAATACAAGTTTCTCATAAACTTTGTATAAACCCAAAATCTTTGATCATCTCATCAAAGCGTACATTCCAACTCCGAGATGCTTACTCCAGTCCTTAGAAGGATCGCTGGAGCTAGCATACCTTTTAGCATCCTTAGGATGGACAAAACCTTTCTGATTGTATCACATACAACCTTTCCTTACGAAAACTAGTAAGGAAACTTGTTTTGACATCCATCTGCCAGATTTCACAAATGCAGCTAATGCTAACATGATTCCGACGGACTTAAGCATCGCTACGGATGAGAAAATCTCATCGTAGTCAACTCCTTGAACTTGTGGAAATACTCTTTTCCACAAGTCGAGCTTCATAGACGGTAACATTACCGTCCATGTCCGTCTTCTTCTTAAAGATCCATTTATCTCGGATTTCATGGCTTCTAACCATTTGTCGGAATATGGGCCCACCATCGCTTCTCCATAGCTCATAGGTTCATCGTCGTCCAACAACATGACTTCCAAGACAGGATCACGTACTACTCTGAAGTATTACGCATCCTCGTCGTCCTACGAGGTTTGGTAGTGACTTGATCCGAAGTTTCATGATCACCATCATAAGCTTCCACTTCAATTGGTGTAGGTGCCACAGGAACAACTTCCTGTGCCCTGCTACACACTAGTTGAAGTGACGGTTCAATAACCTTATCAAGTCTCCACCATCCTCCCACTCAATTCTTTCGAGAGAAACTTTTCCTCGAGAAAGGACCCGTTTCTAGAAGCAATTACTTTTGCTTCCAGATCTGAAATAGGAGGTATACCCAACTGTTTTGGGTTTTCTATGAAGATGCATTTATCCGCTTTGGGTTCGAGCTTATCAGCCTGAAACTTTTCCACATAAGCATCGCAGCCCCAAACTTTTAAGAAACGACAACTTAGGTTTCTCTAAACGGTGTCGTTTCAACGGAATTGCGTGGTGTCCCTTTTAAAGTGAATGCGGTTGTCTCTAATGCCTAACCCATAAACGATAGTGGTAATTCGATAAGAGACATCATGGTATGCACCATATCCAATAGGGTGCAGTTATGATGTTCGGACACACCATCACACTATGGTGTTCCAGGCGGTATTAATTGTGAAACACTTTCCACAATGTCTTAATTGTGTGCCAAACTCGTAACTCAGATACTCATCTCTGTGATCATATCACAGACATTTTATCCTCTTGTCACGACGATCTTCAACTTCACTCTGAAATTACTTGAACCTTTCAATAATTCAGACTTGTGTTTCATCAAGTAAATACATTCAGCATCTACTCAAATCATTTGTGAAGTTAGAACTTAACGATATCCACTGCATGCCTCATCACTCATTGGACTGCATACATCAAAATGTATTACTTCCAATAAGTTGCTCTCTTGTTCCATCTTACTGAAAACGAGGACTTTCAGTCATCTTGCCCATGTGGTATGATTTGCATGTCTCAAGTGATTCAAAATCAAGTGAGTCCAAACGATCCATCTGCATGGAGTTTCTTCATGCACATATACCAATAGACATGGTTCGCATGTCTCAATCCTTTCAAAAGTGAGTGAGTCCAAAGATCCATCTACATGGAGCTTCTTCATGCGTTTTATCCCAATATGACTCAAATAGCAGTGCCACAAGTATGTGGTACTATCATTACTTTTGGCATGAACATGTGTATCACTACGATCGAGATTCATTTTAGGTGCAAGACCATTGAAGGTATTATTCAAATAAACAGAGTAACCATTATTCTCCTTAAATGAATAACCATATTGCGATAAGCATAATCCAATCATGCTCAATGCAAACACCAAATCTCGATAGTAGAGGGAGCATGCGATGCTTGATCACATCAACCTTGGAAACACTTCCAACACACATCGTCATCTCACCTTTAGCTAGTCTCCGTTTATTCCGCAGCTTTTATTTCGAGTTACTAACACTTAGCAACCGAACCGGTATCTAATACCCTGGTGCTGCTAGGAGTACTAGTAAAGTACACATTCATATAATGTATATCCAATATACTTCTGTCGACCTTGCCTGCCTTCTCATCTACCAAATATCTAGGGTAGTACTGCTTCAGTGACCGTTCCTCTCATTACAGAAGCACTTAGTCTCGGGTTTGGGTTCAACCTTGGGATTCTTCATTAGAGCAGCCAATGACTTGCTGTTTCATGAAGTATCCCTTTTGCCCTTGCCCTTCTAGAAACTAGTGGTTTTTACTAACCATCAACAATTGATGCTCCTTCTTGATTTCTACTTTCGCGGTGTCAAACATCGCGAGTTGATCAAGGATCATCATCTATCCTTGATATGTTATAGTTCATCACGAAGCTCTAATAGCTTGGTGGCAGTGACTATGGAGAACCATCACTATCTCATCTGGAAGATAAACTCCCACTCGATTCAAGCGATTGTGGCACTCAGACAATCTGAGCACATGCTCAACGATTGAGCTTTTCTCCCTTAGTCTTCAGGCTTAAGAAACTTGTCAGAGGTCTCATACCTCTTGACGTGGGCACTAGTCTGAAATCCCAATTTCAGTCTTCGGAACATCTCATGTTCTGCGATGTTTCAAAAACCGTCTTTGGTGCCACAATTCTAAACCGTTAGCATTACGCACTGAACTATCACGTAGTCATCAAAACGTGTATGCCAGATGTTTCGTAACATCTACAGACGACGTTGAGGTTCAGCACACCGAGCGGTGCATTAAGGACATAAGCCTTCTGTGCAGCAATGGGGACAATCCTCAGTTTACGGACCCAGTCCGCATAATTGCTACTACCAACTTTCAACTAAATTTTCTCTAGGAACGTATCTTAAACAGTAGAACTAAAGCGCAAGCTATGACATAATTTGCAAAAACCTTTTGACTATGTTCATGATAATTAAGTTCATCTGATTATTTAATGAACTCCCACTCAGATAGACATCCCTCTAGTCATCTAAGTGATACATGATCCGAGTCAAACTAGGCCGTGTCCGATCATCACGTGAGACGGACTAGTCATCATCGGTGAACATCTCCATGTTGATCGTATCTGCTATACGCCTCATGTTCGATCTTTCGGTCTCTTGTGTTCCGAGGCCATGTCTGTACATGCTAGGCTCGTCAAGTCAACCTAAGTGTTTTGCTTGTGTTCCGAGGCCATGTCTGTACATGCTAGGCTCGTCAACACCCGTTGTATTCGAACATTAGAATCTATCCCACCCGATCATCACGTGGTGCTTCGAAACAACGAACCTTCGCAACGGTGCACAGTTAGGGGGAACACGTCTCTTGAAATTTTAGTGAGGGATCATCTTACTTACTACCGTCGTTCTAAGCAAATAAGATGCATAACATGATAAACATCACATGCAATCAAATAGTGACATGATATGGCCAATATCATTTTGCTCCTTTGATCTCCATCTTCGGGGCACCATGATCATCTTTGTCACCGGCATGACACCATGATCTCCATCATCATGATCTCCATCATTGTGTCTTCATGAAGTTGTCACGCCAACGATTACTTCTACTTCTATGGCTAACGCGCTTAGCAATAAAGTAAAGTAATTTACATGGCGTTATTCAATGACACGCAGGTCATACAAAAAATAAAGACAACTCCTATGGCTCCTGCCGGTTGTCATACCCATCGACATGCAAGTCGTGATTCCTATTACAAGAACATGATCAATCTCATACATCACATATATCATTCATCACATCCTTTTGGCCATATCACATCACAAGGCACATCCTGCAAAAACAAGTTAGACGTCCTCTAATTGTTGTTGCATGTTTTACGTGGCTGCTATGGGATTCTAGCAAGAACGTTTCTTACCTACGCAAAAGCCACAACGTGATATGCCAATTTCTATGTACCCTTCATAAGGACCCTTTTCATCGAATACGATCCGACAAAAGTGGGAGAAACAGACACCCGCTAGCCACCTTATGCAACTAGTGCATGTCAGTCGGTGGAACCTGTCTCACGTAAGTGTACGTGTAAGGTCGGTCTGGGCCGCTTCATCCCACGATGCCGCCGAATCAAGATAAGACTAGTAACGGCAAGTAAATTGACAACATCGACGCCCACAACTACTTTGTGTTCTACTCGTGCATAGAAACTACGCATAGACCTAGCTCATGATGCCACTGTTGGGGAACGTAGCAGAAATTCAAAATTTTCTACGCATCACCAAGATCAATCTATGGAGTAATCTAGCAACGAGGGAAGGGGAGTGCATCTACATACCCTTGTAGATCGCGAGCGGAAGCGTTCAAGAGAACGGGGTTGATGGAGTCGTACTCGTCGTGATCCAAATCACCGATGATCCTAGCGCCGAACGGACGGCACCTCCGCGTTCAACACACATACGGAGCAGCGACGTCTCCTCCTTCTTGATCCAGCAAGGGGGGAGGAGAGGTTGATGGAGATCCAGCAGCACGACGGCGTGGTGGTGGAAGTAGCGGGATCCCGGCAGGGCTTCGCCAAGCGCAAGCGGGGAGGAAGAGGTGTCACGGGAGGGAGAGGGAGGCACCAGGGCTTAGATATTGCTGCCCTCCCTTCCCCCCACTATATATAGGGCCAAGGGAGAGGGGGGGGGGGCGCAGCCTTGGCCCTTCCTCCAAGGAATTGTGCGGCCAGGGAGGAGTCCTTCCTCCCCAAGGCACCTCGGAGGTGCCTTCCCCCTTTAGGACTCTCCCTTTTTCCTTATCTCTTGGCGCATGGGCCTCTTGGGGCTGGTGCCCTTGGCCCATATAGGCCAAGGCGCACCCCCTACAGCCCATGTGGCCCCCCGGGGCTGGTGGACCCCCTTGGTGGACCCCCGGACCCCTTTCGGCACTCCCGGTACAATACCGATAAAGTGCGAAACTTTTCCGGCGACCAAAATAAGACTTCCCATATATCTTCCGGAACTCCTCGTGACGTCCGGGATCTCATCCGGGACTCCGAACAACTTTTGGGTTACCGCATACTAATATCTCTATAACCCTAGCGTCACCGAACCTTAATAGTGTAGACCCTACGGGTTCGGGAGACAGGCAGACATGACCGAGACGACTCTCCGGTCAATAACCAACAACGGGATCTGGATACCCATGTTGGCTCCCACATGCTCCTCGATGATCTCATCGGATGAACCACGATGTTGAGGATTCAATCAATCCCGTATTCAATTCCCTTTGTCTATCGGTATGTTACTTGCCCGAGATTCAATCGTCGGTATCCCGATACCTTGTTCAATCTCGTTACCGGCAAGTCTCTTTACTCGTTCCGTAACTCACATCATCCCGTGATCAACTCCTTGGTCACATTGTGCACATTATGATGATGTCCTATCGAGTGGGCCCAGAGATACCTCTCCGTTTACACGTAGTGACAAATCCCAGTCTCGATTCGTGCCAACCCAACAGACACTTTCGGAGATACCTGTAGTGCACCTTTATAGCCACCCAGTTACGTTGTGACGTTTGGTACACCCAAAGTATTCCTACGGTATCCGGGAGTTGCACAATCTCATGGTCTAAGGAAATGATACTTGACATTAGAAAAGCTCTGAGCAAACGAACTACACGATCTTGTGCTAGGCTTAGGATTGGGTCTTGTCCATCACATCATTCTCCTAATGATGTGATCCCATTATCAACGACATCCAATGTCCATGGTCAGGAAACCGTAACCATCTATTGATCAACGAGCTAGTCAACTAGAGGCTTACTAGGGACATGGTGTTGTCTATGTATCCACACATGTATCTGAGTTTCCTATCAATACAATTCTAGCATGGATAATAAACGATTATCATGAACAAAGAAATATAATAATAACTTATTTATTATTGCCTCTAGGGCATATTTCCAACATGAACGTGTGCTGAACTCGAAGGTGCCGTGCGTTCGGTACTTGATCGGTCGGATCGTGAAGACGTACGACTACATCAACCGCGTTGTGTTAACGCTTCCGCTTTCGGTCTACGAGGGTACGTGGACAACACTCTCCCCTCTCGTTGCTATGCACCACCATGATCTTGCGTGTGCGTATGATTTTTTTTGAAATTACTACGTTCCCCAACAGGTTGTTCCAAGGAGGCCCATCTGTGGCGGTGCTTCTTCTTAAATCATATGAGATGCGCCCTCATCTCTGACGCTACACCCTCCCAGCCAGAGATGTGCCAAACAAGGTATCCCATTCTGTACTACTAACATTTTTGTGATGAATAGTAGTTTCATATCATCTCCCTCTAAACTACTATTTAGATTGTGTCTGTTTTTTGTCCGAATATGTAGATTAAATGTGGATACGAATTTCTTCCACTTGGCATATCTCAAGAGAGATCGACCTGTACTATCCTCGATTTTTCTATAGTTTAAGCTCTGCATGCTAGGTACTCACCACACCTGAGCTATAGTTGATTATGGGTTATAACTTAAATAAATTAAGAGTATGCTTAGAAATATTATTTTGTGCCATGTAATACTAGACCAACAGTTTATTTAATCGAGTATTTCAACCATAGAGGATAAATGTTTTAGAAGCTAGTACAATAAAACAAACAAATATATTGTATATGATCCAAGACGGTTCTATTTTCAACGTTTGTCCATGCAAGACATCATTAGTTCTGGTTGTCTGCCCAAAACTGAGCCTGAAGCCAGTCTACAGTCTTCTTCTCCACTTGGAACGCCTTGGCAAGAACATCGTCTGAGATTGCCGGTTTTGACCCAAACACAGCGTTGGCAATGGTGATAGCCCCAGGGTTCTGGCTGCTAAGTGCAGCAATTGCCACCGCTGGTTTGTAGGGGTTAGGGTTGAATTGGAAGTGGACGAGACCTTCTGGGAATACAAACACGTCACCCTTGTTAAGCACCTTCGACAAGAACTTGTTGTCTGGGTTGGATGTGACAAAGCCGACATAAAGGGTCCCTTCAAGCACGGTGAGGATCTCAGTGGCACGCGGGTGAGTGTGCGGTGGGTTCTCGCCTAGAGGTGCATAGTCGATGCGCGCAAGGGAGATGCCCAATGTGTTGAGGCCAGGAATCCGCATTACATTGATCAAAGTGACATTGGACCCAACTTTTTTCGCCTTTGTGTCTCTCGGCATGTCGAGTTTGGCCGCCAAGAAGAAGTCTTCGGCCTTCACATCCTTTGGGTCTTTACAGACAAATCCATTAACTAGAACTGCAAAAGATTGGACATATGTTCATGATCAGCTGACTCGAAAGGCTTCGGAACTGAAAACATGCTAGTTAAATATTTATGCCATAAGAACCATGTGCCCGAATACTAAGAGCTTCTTGATCTTCACCAAGTGTTGAAAATACATACCATGTGAGCTGTTCTCGGCGACGCAGAAGTCCTGGAGAGGGCTCGGATCAGAAGCCATGGTCTGCCATGAGGCCAAAGCAAGAAGGGCGATGACAAGGAAATAGGAAGAGGAGGCCATTTGAGTTTTTCGTTTCTCAAAGCAACTGTCTTTTTTGGCTTCGTTGTGTTGTGTGGCTTGGCTTTTGGAAGGCTATATATTTATAGCAGCAGAAAGAGAAGGTGATTCTGTGAAACAGTCAACGCAAAGCATATGTATGCTTGGCCCGATAGAAATGGTCATTAGTTATTTAATCGGCACACGCGGACTAAATGTATGCCATGAATCAATCAACTTTTAGGAAGTTTCCTCGTATGGTGTATACTATAGCTAAGAAAACTAACCTGACGTGGTCATAAAAAAATGTTGGTCTGAGGTGATAAATCATGATGGATGGATTACACGTCTTTGAAAGGGTATGTCACTGTCATGCATGACGTAGGATGTAGCTAGCTAATTGATGAGCATTTCTTCCCGTTGAATTTATGGCGTAATGTAGCCTTACCTGGTCGCCTCCTTGTTGCCTGTTGCTATCGACAGTTAATTACCTGTACACACAAGCTTGCATTAGCACACAGGAGAACCGGCCAGCCAGAGTAACCGCGTTTTCAGAAATATTAATTTTAGAACACATGGGCTGCTCTGCAAGAGAGAGGCCATGTCAATCGTCAACTGTGTCAACTGCAGGCGAGCTATATATATCCATGCCTACTTCCTACATGGCCAAAGAACCAGCTACCACTCCATAGATACTAATCAAACACACAAAGCTAGCTAAGAGATTGACGCTTAGACAGCATCGATTTCTCCGGCAGAAAAAATGGCCTCCTCCAGCTTCCTTCTCTTCACTGCTATTCTTGCATTGGTCTCATGGCAGGCTTTAGCTTCTGATCCTGGTCCTCTCCAAGACTTTTGTGTCGCGGACAATAGCTCGCGTGGTATTTACCAACTTCATTCTTTCATCACTGCATATTTGAATTCTTGGATATGTCGACCATATCAATATATTTGTAATCACCTTTTCCTTGTCTATGTATTCATCTTATTTCTCTTCATGCAGTACTTGTTAATGGATTCGTCTGTAAGGACCCAAAAGCCGTGACGGCGGAGGACTTCTTCCTGGCGGCCAAGCTCGACATGCCGAGAGACACAAAGATGAGCAAGGTTGGGTCCAATGTGACCTTGGTTAACGTCATGAAGATTGCTGGCCTCAACACGCTTGGCATCTCCCTCGCACGCATCGACTACGCGCCCCTAGGGGAGAACCCTCCGCACACACACCCCCGTGCCACCGAGATCCTCACCGTGCTTGAGGGTACACTCTATGTCGGCTTCGTCACGTCCAACCCGGAAAACAAGATCTTCTCCAAGGAGCTAAGGAAGGGTGATGTGTTTGTTTTCCCACAAGGACTCATCCACTTCCAGTTTAACCCCAACCCCTACAAGCCGGCGGTCGCAATTGCCGCACTTAGCAGCCAGAACCCGGGGGCAATTACCATTGCTAACGCTGTATTTGGATCAAATCCTATGATCTCGGATGATATTCTCGCCAAGGCCTTTCAGGTGGAGAAGAAGACCGTGGACTGGCTCCAAGCTCAGTTCTGGGCCGACAACCACAATTAATTTTTGTTTCTATGGTTGCGAGGGTTCGACCACAAAATTGTATTCTTTGTGATTGTAATTATTTATTGTATTTGGTCATGTTATTAACACATGTAACGGTTTGTTTGATTCGCACATGAATAAAGTACTAATCTTATTTCCCTTGCTGTACACACCAAGTGCTTATGATTTTAGAATCCTCAAGATAGAATACAAGCTCTAATTTGTTCGGATTGCCGAGTGCCAGATGTCTCGCGCCCCTAGCTTAGTATAGGCCAATACTAGCCGGGAAGGATCCTTGCTAACAAAACATATGTGGGGTGCTTAGCTAAATTAGGTTTTAGAGGGCGCCAAAGGTTCTCGCTTTTGTAGCTTGCCATGATAATGTAATATCCTCATTGTGTGTAAGATCATATGACCTATCGCATGTGATTATGCTCAATGATTATACTCTGATTGCATATACAATTCTTCTCTCTATTTGTAGTGTCTTAATTGTATGATAAATTTATAGATGCATATTGTATATCTGTGCTATAGTCTAATGTTTGACTGGTTATGAAGAGAGGACAATAGATGGAATTGTATGCTATATATGAAGTTTGTATTGGAGGTTTATTCTTTCATCATTGCATATTTGAGTTCTTGGATATGTCGAGCATATCAATATATTTGTAATCACGTTTTCCTTGTCTGTGTATTCATCTTATTTCTCTTCATGCAAAACTTGTTAACGGTTTCGTCTGTAAGGACCCAAAAGCCGTGATGGCGGAGGACTTCTTCCTCGCGGCCAAACTCGACATGCCAGGAGACACAAAGATAAGCAAGGTTGGGTCGAACGTGACATTGATTAACGTCATGAAGATTGCTGGCCTCAACATGCTTGGCATCTCCCTCACACGCATCGACTACGCACCCCTAGGCGAGAACCCTCCGCACAGACACCCCCATGCCACTGAGATCCTCACCATACTTGAGGGTACGCTCTACGTCGGCTTCGTCACGTCCAACCCGGAAAACAAGCTCTTCTCCAAGGAGCTCAGGAAGGGTGATGTGTTTGTTTTCCCACAAGGACTCATCCACTTCCAGTTTAACCCCAACCCCTACAAGCCAGCGGTCGCAATTGCCACACTTAGCAGCCAGAACCCGGGGGCAATTACCATTGCCAACGCCGTATTTGGATCAAAGCCTATGATCTCGGATGATGTTCTCGCCAAGGCCTTTCAGGTGGAGAAGACGACTGTGGACTGGCTCCAAGCTCGGTTCTGGGCTGACAACCACAATTAATTTTGTGTTGCAATGCTCGCTAGGATTTGACAACAAAATTGTATTCTTTTGATTGTAATTGTTTGGTTCAAACATGAATAAAATAATATTCTATTTTCCATTGCTCTAAACAACAAGTGTTCATGATTCTGGAACCATCAAATGGTCAAGCACAAGCTCTCATTTCTTTGGAATCGGGAGTGTTGGATGTCTCGCGCCCCTAGCTTAGTACATGCAGATACTAGTTAGGAAGGACTGCTGCTAAAGAAACTTATGTATGGTGCTTAGCTAAATTAGGTTTGAGAGGGGCTAATGGTTCTATGTTGTGTAGCTTGCCGTGAGAAATTTAAGATCATAAGAGTTATCGTATGTGGTTATGATCAGTAATTATATTTCAATTATGAATAAAATTGTTCTGTCTGTTTGGGGTGTCTTAATTTATGATATATTTACAGATGCGCATTGTTTATTTGTGCTATTGTCTAATTATGGACTGATTACGATGGTAGCAGAGGCGGACCTAGAGCAAAAATGATCCGGTGTCCACATGTACACCATGTACGATTAGGATACCAGGCAATAATATACATAAAAGTAACAGACGCGAATAATTTAAAATGTCTTGCACTATAAATGCTTACCAAATAAGAGTAAAAGACGAGTTAATGGAGTATAATTTGGTCATGTGATGGGCCAGCATTGTCATCTTTTGCTGGTGTCTTCATCTTCTTAAGAAAAAACTCCATAAATCCTCCTAGAATTCAATGATTATTTTGAGTGCATATCTGCGTGTGCCAATTAAAATTGAAATAATAAATAAAGCATATTGATTGAATAGTATGTTTAGTTAAAGTTATTCGACATTGCTTCTTACTATCGCCGTTTGCCGCCAAGAAATACTCCAAATACACATGAGTCATTCAAGAAAATTATACATGCTTGAATTAGAAAACCCTAGCTATACAATTTAGAGAACAAGAATTTGATAAAATTAAACTGGTACAATACTCTTAAATTTGAAAATCCTGGTCATACAACTTAGAGAATGAGAATTACACAATTAAGATACGTACACGACCTTACCGAGAGTCATATCTTTTTCTTTTGATTATACGTTGATCTGCCAACTGCAGTAGCAAATAATAGGACAGGGACGGACGGTTGTCAGCTGGTTCTGACTGAACGGACAATGACAAACGATCTCACACCAGGAGCGGTGAGCCCGTGAGAAAAGTGTTGGGAATCGTAGCATAATTTTAAAATTTTCCTACGTTCACCAAGATGCATCTATGGAGTATACTAGCAACGAGGGGAAAGGAGTGCATCTACATACCCTTGTAGATCGCGAGCGGAAGCGTTCCAATGAACGTGGATGACGGAGTCGTACTCGCCGTGATTCAAATCACCGATGACCGAGTGCCGAACGGACGGCACCTCCGCGTTCAACACACGTACGGTGCAGCAACGTCTCCTCCTTCTAGATCCAGCAAGGGGGAAGGAGAGGTTGATGGAGATCCAGCAGCACGACGGCGTGGTGGTGGATGTAGCGGGTCTCGGCAGGGCTTCGCCGAGCTTCTGCGAGAGGGAGAGGTGTTGCAGGGGAGGAGGGAGGCGCCCAAGGCTGTCAAGTTGCTGCCCTCCCTCCCCCCCTTATATAGGCCCCCTGGGGGGGCG